>NW_028227529.1:119821-153117 GCF_978045245.1 Mus caroli | reverse complement strand
TATTATATGTAAGTACACTCTAGCTGTCTTCAGACACTCCAGAAGAGGGCGCCAGATCCCGCTGCAGATGGTTGTGCTCCACCATATGGTTGCTGGGATTTGAATTTACCTTCGGAAGAGCAGTCGGGTGCTCTTACCCACTGAGCCATCTCACCAGACCGATATTTTGTTTTTTCAGACAGAATCTCATGGTATAGCTCACAGAGGGCTGTAAGCAATCCTGATTGGTGACTTTGGTGCAGAGTGGGGAGGCCACACTCAAACTGAGGGCCATTTCTTTGGTAGATCTAATATTTCAGTTTCCTCTGCTAACAGATGTCCAGATTGTTGCCAGCACCATGATGGCTGAACATTGATCTCCTAAGGCATCTTAGGGCAACTATCAAATGCTAAGCATAAGGCTTCATGAGTGTAAACCCTAACACACACCCACAGTGCAACCTGCCTTGAAGTCTCTGCCTGGATGTGGTTTCATGCACCAGTACAGGATGAAACGGAGAAGTTTTTGAATGCATAGTCAAGCTGGCGTGAAGTCTGAGTAGAATTAATGGCTCAATTCAGGAGTTGACTAGGCCAAAGCTGTTATCATGAGAATAACTCCAAGTCTTTACTTTCACTGACCATCAGGAGTCATAGAGGGTCTAACATGCACCATTTTAGGGAAGGGAATCACTGCACATCTCTCCCATAGTTCTTTTAGCTTCAGTGGCTATCTGACAGTAGTTCCAGGGAGAGAACTGTGCTTCAGGACATGACCTTATGATCTCTGACTTCCTCTCATCTCCTGTCACTGACAGTTCACAACAGTTTATCACCAGTTGTGGGTGGCAAGCATCTCTGTGCTGTAACCAAAGACCTCTCAGAGTGGATATACCCAGTCAGAGATGGGATCCTATTGTTACTGCTTTGGTGTTTGGTGTTTCAATAGGGGGAGTTGATAGTGTGATGACAATATTCTTCACTTGTGTCACTATTTAAGTCAAAGCCCTGGGCCTAGAGTAACAGGGTAGGAGATCTCAGCATCTCCAAGCACTCAAGTACTTGTGAATAGTGAATATATCATTTGACTTGTGAAAGCTCGGGAGTCAGGGCTCTGAAGCCAAGTCACACCCAGTGCAGTTGATACTAATCCTGGAGAAGCCATTTTGTGGGCATGATGAGCATGATTTGGCATACAAAGGAATCTCTTGGCTGCTTACAACTGCTGGTCTTTCTAGAGTGATGGTAGAACTGAATCCCACTGTGGAGACATCTCGAGTCTGGACTAAACTCTTTCTGGTGTCACTAGTTTCCAGGCATGTTCTCTTTCAGGGTGGTCTGTCTACACTCTTTGCATTCTCACATGAAAGTATTCTTGTGTTCTTTTACCTACAGGGGCTTGAAAACAGACATCATACACTGCCCATGTCCTAAGCAAGAAAGAGTTCAAAAAGGAAGAGGAGAGGTGGACCACAGAGCTGCAGCTCATTACCCAGAAGAGAAATGAGCAGAGATAGGTTGATCTCCCTCACAGAGGGATCCATGAAGAAGAGGTGTGCATTGCTCCAAACCCTGTGTTATCAGTCTGGGGTCTGCAATGTCAGCCTCATCTTATCCTTTGAAGGAGGTGAGTTCTATGAAGCTGTACCATCAGATCGTCCCTATGCCTAACCTCCTATCCATGAATGCTTCATAATGGAGACACAGAACTTGAAGCTTGGTCAGGAGGGAGATGAGAAATGGACTCTTCTGCTTCCTCCAGTAGAGAAGAAGACTTGTATTCTGAATGAAGAATTCAGGGATAGAGGCAGTGGAGAGTGAGTTCCCAGCATGCATTTGGAAAGCACTTGACAGGATGTGGCTTTGTGAGGTTATAGGTGATGTGAGTTTATGGTGAGTGTTTGTACTTGCCTGGCAGGTGACTGAGTGCTTAGAAGCTCCTCCTAGTATCTAGAGGGACCTGGTCGACCTTTTACTTCTCAGTGCATATCTAGAAGGCCTGAGGCTCATTCCTGTTCCTCTTTGTTCGTGTGCCTTATACTCTGAGACACTAACGTTGCATACATTTCTTTTGCATCTCACTGTACTCTCTGTTTCTGTCTCTGTCTCTTATTCTCTGACTGTTTCCTTTTTTCCTCCTTGTGTGTGTGTTTGTTCAAGTCTGTGATTCTGTGTGTGCATATGTACCTCCATGTGCATGAGTTTTGTATGTTTAATTTTTCCTCCACACTTGTGAACCTAGGAGACTGTGTTTTGGTTTGAGGATTTATCTTCATAACAATTTCAAGGTGAATTCAGTGCTGAATTCTGGGAGTCCCCATTTTATTCAAAACTGTTCTTTGCCTATGTGGTCACAGTTATCCACACACTTGTATCCCTTGAGCAGATTAAAAGCTGTGGTGATGTCTGATCACATCTCCAGGATTATGTGTAAGGTCTGTCTCTATGGTATAAGCTATTCAGGATTTACAACCCCAGTTGTGAAAACAGAAAAAATATAATCACAGGTTTCTGGTGGGCAAAGACCTGTGGCCTAGGCTCTTGAGAATATAAATGATTAGACTGCACCCTCCAGCCCAACTGAGTGAACACAGAGAGCCATGGAACACTCCATATTGTTGCTTAGCTTCTGCTGTCCTGGACTAGGATATCATATTTCAAAGCTGAAGATCATCCAAGTATATAGAATACAGAATGTGCTTTCCATGGCTGGGGTAGTCCATGACTCAGCCTGAATAATGTGTTCCTACAAGCCCATGTTCATGGAGTTCTGTCTTCCTAAGACTAGGCCCTTCCAGAGGCTAAAACCCTTCTATGAACAACTGACATTAAAGAAGAACCAGGTTATGTTCTCTGTGAACAACTTAGAGTTGGAGAATATTGAGGCCTGAGAGAACATCCAGGAGCCCAAGAAGGAGATAAACTTCTATAAGTAAGTACCAGTTAGCAAGACAATCAATAGTGGAATGGCATTTTCGACCTTCCTTGGTTTCTGGACTGGAGAGTCTGCAGTTCTGGTTCTACCCCTTCTACTTTCAGCCATCAGTGTGCCTTGGAATGATAGACTCAGTTTTCATAAATCTGAAGAGACTGTTACCCCTCCCAGCATTGTCCAGGCATCCTTAGAAGCCTCTCAACAGAAGAGTGATTGTGCATGGTTATCATGCAGTACTGAGAGCATGGTTCTCAGGCAGTGGTTTAGAGAGCTGAGTGTGATATAACACAAGGATAGAATGCCCTCACTTTGGGTCTACTGATTGACCCTGATGGTATTTGCACCCTACTAATTGATGTTGCCCTAGTGCATTGGGAAGTCATGGATAGATGGAAATTCCTCTTTATTTTGGAGAGACATGAGACCTTTTTGGTTTTTGGGCTGCAGCAAAAATTTCTTCTTCTTTGAAATGGCTGTTTGCTGTTTGTGCAGTTGTGATGGATTTATTGAGATGGACTGTATTAGGTCTTCATGGGAGCCAGGGTCCTGGTGGGGTTAATGGGCCTGTACATAGGAATGAGAAGATGGAGCTGCAGTATCTTACTATGCAGAGGGTGTTTCCAGAAACCTACATAGCCGGCTCATGTTGGAGAAGAATCTTATTAAGATGTCCTTCACACTGGTTGGGAGAGGAAGGAAAGAGAGATTGATTGGGCTCTCATTCAGAAATATTTGGTTGACTTGGACCTGAATGGTAAAGACGAACAGGAGCACATCAGCAACCTTGAGACCCAACAACTTCAGGTAGGGACAAGCAGCTCAGTCAGGCTAATACTGTCTGTCAACATTTGCCCCATTGGAATCACTTTGCTTTCCCCTACCATCTTTCTAATCCACACTCTCAACCAGCCGCCCACCTCATGGAATGCAGATGTTCATTTCTCTTTTTATACTCACATATTCAGAGAAGTTAGCCTCTTCTGAGAAACGAAATCATTGGCAAGTGGACCTTGCTGCTTTGCTTTAATCTGAAGTCTAGGAAGGGTGACAGATGAATAACATGCCACATTCATGCAAGTGTACATGATACATGGGATGTTATGCAGACCTCTGAGCTGCTTTTAGGTCCTGGGACAGAGGTCATGCAAGGGTCATGTGACTTGAGGTGGGAAGAACCTTGTAGGGTTAAAGTCAAAATGTAAATACCAATGAGTGCTTCTCATTGTCATTAATCTGGTGGGCATGTGGGCTTCTCCTTTCTTCTTGTTATGCAATGAGGTCTCTTCCCATTGCCCAATTCTTGGTTTCCACAGATAGAAGTCAGAGTGGTAGCTTGTCAGCCCATGTGTTTGTGAGTGTTGTATGACATTTTACCCTGCTTGTATATAACAGCAATGGTTTCAGTTAATAGATCAGTGTTAACTGTCCTGTTGAGGTGGTGGGAGACAGCAATCTGACAGCTGACATTTAGGTCTCCACCAAGCATGTATTTTTAATTATTATTAGATATTTTATCATATACACTTCAAATGCTATCCCAAAATTCCATATTCCCTCCCTCTGCCCTGCTCCTCGACCCACCCACTGCCAGTTCTTGGCCCTGGCATTCCCTTGTACTGGGGCATAAAAAGTTTACAATACCAAGGGGCCTCACTTCCCAGTGATGGCTGACTAGGTCATCTTCTGCTACATATGCAGCTAGATATATGAGCTCTGGGGATACTGGTTTGTTCATATTGTTGTTCCACCTATAGAGTTGAAGACCCCTTCAGCTCCTTGCGTTCTTTCTCTAGCTTTTCCATTGGAGGCCCTGTGTTTCTTCTTATAGATGACTGTGAGGAGCATCAACTTCTGTATTTGCCATGCATGGGTTTAATGCAAAGTTCCATCAGAACTTCAAAGAAGACCTAATTCCAACTCTCCTCAAATTATTCCACAAAATAAAAACAGAAGGTACTCTACCCAATTCATTCTATGAAGCCACAGTTACTCTGATATCTAAACCTCACAAAAACTAAACAAAGAAACAGAACTTCAGATCAATATCTCTTATGAATATTGATGTAAAATTACTGAATAAAATCCTCCCAAACCGTATCCAAGAACACATCAAAACAATCATCCACCATGACCAAGTAGGCTTCATCCCAGTGATGCAGGGATGGTTTAATATATGGAAAACCATCAAAGTAACCCACTATATAAACAAACTCAAAGACAAAATCCACATGATCATTTTGTTAGATGCTGAGAAACCATTTAACATAATCCAACACTCCTTCGTGGTAAAGGTCTTGGAAAGATGAGGATCCCAAGGCCCATACCTAAACATAACAAAATCAATCTACAGCAAACCATTAGCCAATATCAAACTAAATGGAGAGAAACTGGAAGCAATCCCACTAAAATCAGGGACTAGACAAGGCTGCCCACTTTCTCACTACCTATTCAATATAGTACTTGAAGTCCTTGGCAAAGCAATTCCACAACTAAAGGAGATCAAGGGAATGCAAATTGGAAATGGAGAAGTCAAAATATCACTATTTGCAGATGATATGTTAGTATATATAAGTAACCCTAAAAATTCCACCAGAAGATTCCTAAACCTGATAAACAGCTTCAGTGCAGTACCTGGATATAAAATTAACTCAAACAAATCAATGACCTTTCTCTACAAAAAGGATAAATGGGCTGAGAAAGAAATTAGGGATACAAACCCCTTCACAATATCACAAATTATATAAAATACCTGGGTGTGACTCTAACTAAGGAAGTGAAAGATCTGCATGACAAGTCTCTGAAGAAAGAAACTGAAGAAGATCTCAGATGATGGAAAGATCTCACATGTTCATGGATTGGCAGGATTAATATAGCCAAAATGACTATCTAGCAAAAGCAATCTACAGATTCAATGCAATCCCCATCAAAATTCCAACTCAATTCATCACTGGGTTAGAGAGGGCAAATTTCAAATTCATCTCAAAAACAAAAAACCTAGGAAACAAACACTATTCTCAACAATAAAAGAACCTCTGGGGGAATCACCTTGCCTGACCTCAGGCTGTATTACAAAGCAATTGTGATTTAAAAAAAAAAAAAAAAAAGCCTGCATGATATTGGTACAGCCACAGACAGGTAGATCGATGGAATAGAATTGAAGACCCAGAAATGAACCCATACACCTATGGTCACTTGATCTTTGACAAGGGATCTAAAACCATCCAGTGGAAAAAAGACAGCATTTTCAACAAATAGTTCTGGCACAACTGGTGATTATCATGTAGATAATGCGAATTGATACATTCTTATCTACTTGTACAAAGATCAAGTGTACATGGATCAAAGAACTCCACATAAAAACAGAGACACTGAAATTTATAGAGGAGAAAGTGGGGAAAACCTAGAAAATATGGGCAAAGAGGGAAAATTCCTGAATAGGACAGCAATGGCTTGTGCTGTAAGATCGAGAATTGACAAATGGGACCTCGTAAAACTGAAAAGCTTCTGTAAGGCAAAAGACACTGTCAATAACACAAAAAGACCACCAACAAATCGGGAAAGGATTTTTACCAATCTGAAATCTGATATGGGACTAATATCCAATATATACAAAGAGCTCAAGATGTTGGACTTCAGAAATACAAACAACCCCATTAAAATACGGTGTACAGAGCTAAACAATGAATTCTCAACTGAGGAAGTACATGAGGCTGAGAGGCTGAGAAGTATATGAAAAAATGTTCAACATCCTTACTGATCAGGGAAATGCAAATCAAAACAACCCTGAGATTCCACCTCACACCAGTCAGAATAGCTAAGATCAAAAATTCAGGTGACAGCAGATGCTGGCAAGGATGTGGAGAAAGAGGAAGACTTCTCCATTGTTGGTGAGATTGGTAGCTGGTACAACCACTCTGGAAATCAGTCTGGCAGTTCCTCAGAAACTTGGACATAGTACTACCCAAAGATCCAGCAATACCTCTCCTGGGCATATACCAAGAAGATATTGTAAGTGGTAATAAGGACACATGCTCCACTATGTTCACAGCAGCCTTATTTATAATAGCCAAATGCTGGAAAGAACCCAGATGTCCTTCAACAGAGGAATGGATACAGAAAATGTGGTACATTTACACAATGGATTACTACTCAGCTATTAAAAACAATGAATTTATGAAATTCTTGGTCAAATGGATGTATCGGGGAGATATCATCCTGAGTGAGGTAACCCAATCACAAAAGAAATCACTTGATATGCCCTCACTGATAAGTGGATATTAGTCCAGAAACTTTGAATACCCAAGATACAATTTGCCAAACACAAGAAAATCAAGAAGCAAGACCAACATGTTGATACTTCATTCCTCTTTAGAATAGGGAACAAAATATCTATGGAAGGAATTACAAAGAAAAATTTTGGAGCTAAAAAAAAAGGATGGTCCATCCAGAGACTACCCCAGCTGGGATCCATCCCATAATCAGCCACCAAACCCGGACACTATTGCATAAGCCAGCAAGATTTCGCTGAAAGGACCCTGATATAGCTGACTTATGTGAGGTTATGCCAGTGCCTGGCAAATACTGAAGTGGAAGCTCACAGTCATCTATTGGATGAAACACAGGGCCCCCATTGGAGGAGCTAGAGAAAATACCCAAGAGCTGAAGGGTTCTGCAACCTGATAGGTAGAACAACAATATGAACTTACCAGTACCCCTGAGCTCATGTTGCTAGCTGTATAGGTTGCAGAAGATGGCCTGGTTGGCCATCATTGGGAGTAGAGGCTCCTTGGTCTTGCAAAGTATGCCCCAGTACAAGGGAACACCAGGGCCAAGAAGTGGAAGTAGGTGGGTAGGGGAGCATGGGGGAGGGAGGGTACAGGGAAGTTTCGGGATAGCATTTGAAATGTAAATAAAGAAAATATCCAATAAAAATAAAAAATTACAAAATAAATAAAAAAAGAAAAATAATATTCAAAAAAAGAAAAAAACTATACCATTGACTTTTTGTGGTTTTCATTTCTGTGTGTGTGTGTGTGTGTGTCTCTGTGTGTGTGTGTGTGTGTGTGTGTGTGTCTAGAGAATGACGTTGGGTGTTCCCTCAATAAATTTTAAAAAAAGGGCAAATTATTTATTTTTCATTCGTATAGTATATTCTGTCCCTTTCCTTCCCCCAACCCTCTCCCCTCCACCTCCCCTTTCCTGAAATCTACCTTCCAGGAAGCACTACTACTCTCAGAAAAGCACAGGCCTCCCAGGAACATCAACCAAATACAGCATAACAGGGGGCAATAAAACTCAGCACATGTTATCATATCAAGGCTTGGACAAGACATGGCAGGTCAGTGGAGGAAAAGGGTCCAAAAAGTAAGCAAAACATTCAGAGAGAGCCTTGCTCCCACTGTTAGGAATCTTGCAAGAATGCCAGGCTATAAAACCATAACATAAATACATAGGACCTAGATCAGACCCGCACTGGGCCTCTGCACTCTGTGGTAACCCATGCGTCCTTGTCAGTTGATTCTGGTGTCATGTTCTTTCTTTCTCTCTCTCTCTCTATATTTTTATTTACATTTCAAATGTTATCCCCTTTCCTAGATTCCCGTCTGAAAATCTCCTATCCCCTCCACCCTCCCTCTGCTCCCCAACCCACCCATTCCCATTCCTGGTCCTGGAATTACCCTATCCTGCATTAAGGGGGAAAAATGAAGATTCTGGGAGGAAGAGAGGGACCTTGGAGGGAGAGAGGAAGGGGAGGAAATAAGGGAGGCAGTATCAGGTACTGGAAGGGATTGGAGAGAGGAACAGGAGGTTAAGAAATTGAAAAAAAATTACATGGGGAGTGGAAGGATGAGGAACAGGGAATAGACCCTTGAGGCTCTCAGACATCAGGGAGATAGAACCTGTAGAGACCACCTCCAATAGATAGGTATGCCTCCCCCATGTCCCCCAAACCCAAAGGCAACACCTGCCAAAGCTCTCTGTCAAGGAATTGTGCCATCCACCCATCTCAAAGATTTTAACCAAGAAATGTTCCTGAGAAAAGGAAGAACAGGGACAAGAAATGGAGCAGAGACTGAAGGAAGGGCTGTCCAGGGACTTCCCTACCTGGGGATCCATCCTGTCTTCAGACACCAAACCAGACACTGTTCCTGTGGTCAAGAGGTGCTTGAGGACAGGAACTTGGAGTGATGTTTCTTTGGGAGGTGTGGCCAGCAACTGACCATTGGAGCCAACTATTACACTGAGCTCAGGGAACTCATTGCAGGAGCTTGCAGAAAAGCTGGAGGTGAAGAGGGGAATGGAATCCTATTGAAAAACAAAATCTGCTGGCCTGACCACCCAGTACTCCTAGACACTAGACCACTAACCCAGGAGTGTATAAGCAGGGATCTATAACTCCAGATACATTGTAGAAGAGAATGGCCTAACTGAAAGCAATGGGAGGCAAGGCCCTTGGTCCTATGGAGGTTTGATGTTCCAGTGTAGTGGGTTTCTCAATCAGTAGGTCAAGAAAGGGAGGGTGGTTGAAGGAGAATCCTCATCCAGGCACAGTGGGGGCTGAGAGTGCAGATGTATTTTGAGGGGTTAGTGGAGGGTAACCAGGAAGTAGCATATCATGTGAGATGTAACCCAATGGAATGATTAATAAATACATTTTTAAAACACGCACGTAAACCAGGCATTTAATTTTACCAGTGAAGACTCAGTGGCAGTAGCCAGCTCAGAGAGTCAGTGAAAGCACCTAGCTGACCTTCCTACCCTGATGAACTCCCAGTAGGAAAGCAGTCTTTATCCTTCCCCATACTGTCTAAAATATCCATCAAGTTAAAGTCCTTCTTTCTAAGGCCAGACAGTGGTGGTTCATGTCTTTAATCCCTGCACTTGGGAGGCAGAGGCAGGCAGTTTTCAGAGTTCGAGGCCAGCCTGGACTACAGAATGAGTTCCAGGACAGCCAGTGCTATACAGAGACATCCTGTCTCAACCCCCCCTCCCCCAAAAAGGCCATCCTTTTGTTTAATTATATTCATTCCCTTTCAACTGGTTAATTGCTCTACTTCTGGACATGGTGTTGACTTTAATTTGCTTTGCAATATATGTGAGTGATAGGGATGAACCACAGGACCAAAATGTATACTGAACAGAAAGCTCTTGGATTACAGGTCTGTGCTAGGGCTGAGCTACACCATAAAAAGGTGTTTTTCTTTTTTCTTTTTCTTTTTCAGGAATTAACACAATCTTGAGGTTTACAATGTGACCAAATATCCTGCAGCATAGATTAACCATAATCCCTTTCTTTTAGAAATCAAGCTCTCTGACAAGTGTCCTGGTAGTTTCCAGGCATGTCTGAGTGCATCATCATGGGAACACGATGATTCCTAGGACATCAGAAATGGGGTCTTGAAACAGTTTAAAAGGCAAAAGAAACCTAAAAAGCACCAAGCCACCCCTGATCCTTATCATAAGGGATAAATTCCCCTTCCCCCTTCTCACATAATTTATGGCAAGATATCACCATTCTTGACCTTGGCTCAGTGTCCTATGTGCTGCTGAATGGAAGTGTTTATGTCCAAGGGTCAACAAACAATCCAAAGAAACACTGAATTCAGTTAAACACGGAAGGTTTATTAAATGCACACCCCATGACAGAACAACCAGGACAAAAGCTGAAAACTGTATGCTAGATATTTCTTAGGGCCAGCTCCATGAAAAAAAACCACAAAGAGCTCATGCACAAGGAATGGAAATGCTGCCCTTACTCAAGCTGATTTAAACATAATAGTTCATATTGACCTTGAAGTTGAAAGGTCTTATGTGAAACATATAGATGTGGAAATTTATAAGGTTAACAGACCTCAGATCTCCACTCCTTTTTCATCTTTGTTGACTGCAACAAACTGCATTATCCTCGGCTGGTTCAACTCCCTCTTAGGAGCTTTTCTTATCATGTATACCATGGCTCTGGCATTTTTAACGTCTTTGAGTCTCCAAGGTAATTTCAATGATACAGCTTCTTGTTTCAGTGTCTGGGATTCCACTTGAACTTTTGGGCTCCTCCTAAGGGCTGGCATCACTTATACACCTCTGACCTCTGTAGCACTCTAAGTTCAGGTTGATCCACTCCACTACAGCTGCTGTTCTTGGTGATCATCCCATGGTACTGACAAATCCAATACACAAGGGTGTTCCACTCAAACTAGGCTTCACCAATAGCCTCTCATAGGCTCTCTTCATGGTGCCAAGCCTCAAATCCTTTTCATGACACCCTCAGTCCTGGGCCATCAACTACAGCTGAGGCTATACCTTCTCCAATGGTCTTCCATGATCTCTCACAATGCCAAGCATCAGCTGTTCTTCATGACACCTCATGCCTTCCAAACCAGTGCCACCTGGGTGACTCTTCCACATTACCAAGTCCAGAAGCTGCATGAAGTACAACCTTGCCTGTCTCTGAAACACAGCTTCTTTGTGCTCTAAGAAAACAATTCCCATATTTCAATTCAGTGATGCTGGTCTCTTCTTAATCATTGCTAATATCTTAGCTCCAGTTAACCCGAATCAAATGTCCCAGTAGTTCCTTCCATTCCTAAGTCTAGAGCCAGAGCCACATGGCTGAAGGTGCCGAGTTCGGCTGCTTACAGGAACTAGAACATGACCCTCTTGTACTATTACATTTTCACTGGCTTTGTTTTCCAAATCCTTCACTGCCTAAGCTAGGCTATCCTGGTTCTTGCCCTGTAGATTGACCTTGAAAGGCATAGATCAACATGCCTGTCTCCTGGGATTAAAGGTGTGCATCACCATGCCTGAATCTAAATTTAGATGGGTAGAGTCTGACCCCAAGGTCCCACTTCCTTAATCTGTTATCTCCTAACATAGGATTTGCTCCATTTCACGTCCTGGTGCCCCTTTAATACTCAAACCATGTATTTCATATTTTTCCTTTCTAAGCTTGCTATGCTTGTTAAAACTTAACTTTCTAATACTTAACCAGAGAACAAAGTCTCTGCTGGGCTTTTCTGAAACTTCCCTTGTCAATGCAATTAATCTGAGGCTCTTCACCTTAGTCTCAGGCAGACTTGTCAGTCTAGGACAAAAACTAGCCACATTCTTCATCAAAATATGACAAAAACAGTCTTTCTGCCACATTCTGAAATTCTTCTCCTTTGAAATCTCTTGGGCCAGGTCAACACAGTTCAAATCACTCCCAGCAACAAAGTCTTCCATATTCCTACTAGGATGACCCATTAAGCCACTTTTAAAGCATTCCTCTGTGTTCCAAATCCAAAGTCCCTAAATCTACATTCTTCAAATGAAAGCATGGTCAGTCCTATCCCAGCAATGCCCCATTCCCTGGTACCAACCTCTGTCTTTTTTTTTTTTCAAACCTGTGCTAGAAAGTGTTGTTTGATGCCTTCTAGATCACAGGCCTGCCAGGCCCATGAAGAAGCCACTTTATCTTCTAATAAGTAAAACACTCTAGAGTCCAAATTCCTGGCTTACAACTATCTGGTAGAGCTGGTGGAAAAGCAGGAAGGGACATGCTTTCCCAAGTCCAGAACTTAGGCCACCAGAGTGAGAGCAGCCTGTCCTATGGCTGCAACACCCAGTAAAGCCCCATGACAGCACCGTCCAATCAACTGTGAAATGAATGCTGAGGAGGACATGTTGTCTCCGAGGCCAGCTGCAGAGGAAACAAGTTAAGTGTCATATATAAGCTGCAGTCTTCAGGGTCTCTTCTCCAAGTTCCTCAGGCATTCAGTGAGACCTGACTGTACAAAGACAGAGACTCTTCCAGTACACTATGCTGGCCGTATCTGGGAAGGACTCCCAACTCCTCCATGTACCCACCTGACTGTCCCACTATATATACAATACAGTCACCACAAAAAAAAAATAATAATTTTAATTTGGCAACATGAAACTTCTGAAAACTGGACCAGCTCCAAAAACATTAATACTAAAGTAGTCCCTTCACCAAATATATACCTGAGATTAGTTGCTCATGAAAGTTTAAAGACACCACTCCAGCATTACATGTACACTCCACCCAAGTTTAAATTGATTTTCCCTGGACAAGAGTCTTGGGATTTGGAGAAGCCAGCAAGAACTCCAGGTATATTGCTGTGGGTAAGTTTGTCAGCTGTGCAGATGATCCCAGCTACAGGCCAGCCATTCATCTAAAGAGTGTGACCCTAAGGCTTATACTGTTCAGCTCTGAGGAAGGCTTGATTTACAGTGAAGAGGTGTAACCAGAAGACAGGACAGAGATGTACAGCATTCATTCCTCCAAATCCGCCAGGCCTGACTTATGGTCTCCACAAGCAGCCGTCCACTTCCTTAGGGCTTAGGTCCTCCCTAGACTAGCTCTGATCCAGAGGAAGTATTGGGATTTTACGAGTCAGCAACTGTTCTGGTGACTCCACAGGCGCCCAGGTCTTTTGGAATAAGGACTGTGACTGGACTGGATGCATTTGCAATCCCGTTGGTCTGTGTACTTCTTGAAATGTGCCTCTTAATCTGCTTCAAGTGCCAGTCTGCTCCATCATCGAAGCCTGAAAGTGACCTAGGCCCTCTTTGTGACAGAAGTTGAGGGAACGCTCTGGAGAGGGGCCCTTGGGTTGGGTGGCTACTGGGTGGGGATGTGGATGGGCAGGCACAGAGGATGGGTATGCCCTGGGGTTAAAATGACTGGCTGATCACTGAGGAGTGTATGGAGACCCTGTCTGCAGCATCACACTGTGGGGTGGGAGAGCAGATGAACCAAAAGTCATTCCTGAACTCAGAGATGGTGGTGGAGTTCCATAAAGATAGACACTGGTTGACAGTGAGTTCTGCCACTTGGGAGCTGCATCATGGTTGTCGAGATCTAGAATTTTGGGGGACTCTCTGGCCTCTCCACAGATTCATCCATCTTTTCTTCTTCTGGACCAGAATTGTGTCCATCAGGAGGAACAACCTTAGCAGTCACTGCATCCATTTGAGTTGGAGGAGTTAAGGCAGAATTTAGTGACTCACAACCTTGCAGACTAGTCAGGACATTCTTCTCTGGGAAGAGGGAGCATGGAGGGTGACTCCCTGGGGGTCCACTTTGGCTTCTCTGGGAAGGGAGAGATCTCTGCCAATCAGAAAAGCCCTGTGGACATGTATAATGAGGAGTCCTCTGATAGGGGTGGTAGGAAGGCAGAGAAGAAGGCTGGTAGGCATATCTCATTCCTTGCTGAGGATGGTACCTAGGAAAGAGTCCAGGTTGGGGACCATTATCCTGGAACCCCCTGGGAGGAAAGGACTGAGGCTGTGATCCTGAGGACTTTCCTCCCATCATAGAGCCCAAGCCTTGCAAACTTGGACTCATAGAGTACTGTGTAGCTGAGTTAGAGTATTCTATGCCAGGCATGTATAAGGGAGAAAACTGGTTCACCTTGCCAGCCATCCAACCGGGATCTGTGCAAAGAGATGTAGTAGCATTCGGTCCTATGCATAGCATGGCTTCTTGCAATGTTTTACCCCTGGGGCAGATTGGCTTTTCTAGACCACTACCATCAAGGCCCTTCCCCTCTGACCTACAGGGAGATGCTTCACCAAGGACCTCATTTTTAGGTAGATTCCCCATCTCTGCCACTATGGAGAAGTCTCTCAAACAGCCTTGCACAGCTGGGCTGCTGTAGCTATTGTCCAAAGGCCAGGTGTTCTTGTTCTTTGATGTGTTAGAAGTGTCTGCAGAGTCTGAAGCATCACTATTGAGTCAGAAGTACTCTGTTTCCCTTTCTTGTGGTGAGCTTTGCCTGGTACCGCTGGCTTGCAAGGGAGGTGCAGGGTGAAGTAGTTGTTTGAGGTATACCCCCTCTGAAGAACAAATGCTTGCTGCTTTCTCTTCATGTCCAGGCAAAGGCTCTGGGTCTTCCTCAGGCTCTTGTGTTTCAGTCATCTCCTGTGTACTCCCAGGGTTGTCCAATGCAGTCTCGGGCTCTGACACACATACTGATGACGAATGAGCTACCTTTGGAGAGGGACCAGTTATTGGGGAGGAGTGCGCTGGAGGGGGGTGGTAAGGCATACCTGGGGGAAAGACTCCGGAGGGGAGCTGCTTCATGGCAATCATTTCAGGGCTGTCCATCATGGATTCCCTACTTGTGCCCCCCGGGGCACCTGGGAGGGCCCTCTGAATCCAGGACTTGGTGCTGGAGTTGGAGGTGTCTGCAAACCATGTCCATCAGACTTACAGGGTGGCTGCATATACCCTGAGGAAGGAACACCATGAGGTAGAAAGCTTGACTGTTTAGTCCACTGGTTTGGTGGGATAGGTAGTCTCATCACTTTCGGCCATCCATCACATGACCAATGGTATGAGGGTGGTGAGAGGGTCCTGGACCCAGGTGGGGCTTCTCAACTGGCCCCAAACATCCAGGGTTTACAGTACCATGGTTCCCATTCCAAACAGCAGGGTGTCCTCGATTTAGATACTTGTATGAATGATAAATATGACCAGGAGGAATTTCAGACCTTTCAGGAAAGTCTGGGGGTCGGGCTGGAGTCCCACCATGCCGAGAAGGAATAAATCCTGCCTGGAATGGAGCTGGTGGATACATGTTTCCAACTTGACTGGGACAATTCATCTGCCCAAGCTGTAAGGATGGGACATGTGACACCATATTGGAAAGGTCTGAAGCACTGAGCAGGGATCCCCAATGGTTACTAATTCCAACTGGAGACTGTATAGCAAAGGTTGGGTGTTGCAAGGGCTCCTCTGGGGGCACCTCTGGAATTCGAGAGGAGCCATGTAAGTTGATGGGTTTTGATCCTTGAAGAGAGCCAAACGTTCCTGGTGCTGCTGGCTTCATCTGGTTTAAAAGGGATGCATGACTAGGCACCCTACCACAATGCAGGGGGAAAGAAAAGCCTTGGCCATTTGATGTGCCGACCTCTGGAGGGAGTTGTATGGAACTGCTGCTCTGATTGTCCCCTGAGGAGGCAGCTCAGTGTGCTGCGGGCAATGATTTTCCCCCATTCTTTACTGGTGGCTGTTTCCTGCTCTACACTTCTGTGTTTCTTGAGAGAGTCCAAACATGGCTTCCACTATTTCTACCAGACTGACTCCTTATTTTTTAGCATTTTTCATCCTCTTTGATCCAAAATTCTTCATCTGTGTCTCCATCTTCACCAGGAAAGTGTTTTGTCATGGCCCAATGGAAACACTGCTCTAAATTGTCAGACATCTTGGTATATTCATTACTGTCACCATTGTATTTTCGGCAATTTTTGAACATGGTCTTCGTGACATTTACAAATTCCTCCTGGTAAACTATGAACCTCCATTTAATTTCTTCTCCATGCTTGAAATATCCATGGGGGTCTTAATAATCTGGTAATAGTTGGGGGCATAAGATTCATCCACAGGTTCCAAGAAGGGCCAGGAATTCTTGTGAGCCTTCGCCACATCTAGAACTTTTACATGGCTGTGAAATCGTCATCCAATTCAAAGAGGTACTTGGTCTTCTTCAATTCCCTTATAGGAGAATTCAGATCCAAATGGGAAAGTTCTGGGGGTAGCTCCTTGCCTTTAGCCAATAGCCATGCTCATTCTTCCCTGAGCTTTCTCTTCTTAGCCCAGACTTCCACTGCCTTGACCTTTTTCCTCCTTTTCCTGCATTCTCTCCTCCTTTAACATCTGATCTTTCTCCTTCTTCTGCACTGCAAGAAAGATCGGTCGTTCCTCCTCCTCCCACCTGTGCTTCTGTTTTTCTATCTTGGTGAGCATGGGAGTTTCCTCTAGCTTGATGAATTGGATGGGCAGGTGGACAGATATAAACCTGTGTTGCAGCTCTGGCTTTGTGCCCTGTGGACATTTTCCCTTCTGAGCAATCATGTTGCAGATTTCAGGCAGGAAGTCCTGCTAAGGAGCTTGTAGAGTTGCTGCTCTTGGAGAGAGGTCGGCTCTCAGGAAGCTCTCAGTAACCTGTCTCCATTCTTCTGTTAGACACAGGATCCACCAAGTACCTTGGCCTGCCCCTCCGGATCCATTTCTTTTGTGTAGGTCAGACGTCAAGGAGTTTTCTTCCTGCTTTTCACTGGATATAATCTCCTCCTGTAGTTTTTTTTTTTCCTTTTGCAGGCCTTCCTCTTCTTTTGTCTGTTTTTCCAGGAACATTTGAGACATTTTTTTTTTTGCCTTTCACTTTCCCTGCTCAAGGAGAGTTCTCCATTGGACCTTCCGTGTACTAGGTCTTCTTTGTACATTTGTGTCCCATAGAAGTACCAGTACAGTGCACCTGAATTGTCTTCACCTAGAGGTTCAACTCGGAGACTGTCTGCATCCAGACCCTTGAGAAGATCAAAGACATCATCTGCAACAAGCGGGTAATCACAGAGGAGATGCAGGATCTCTACTCATGTACGCAGAGGAAGGTTTGAAAACTGGGATCTCTCAGAGGATTGGGCTTTCCTTCTTCAAGCTCACAACCTTAGTTAACAATATCTTCCAAGTAGCTGTGGAATGTCTGAGACGTGATACCTCTTCGCTAATAGCAGCCTTGAAGCAGGCAGGCAATCAGATCACTGATAAATACCAAGTCATCTCTGTGAAGAGCTGCCTCTAACTCCTCGATCTCGAAGTTGAGCAGGCATAACGCCTTGTGAAAGAACAAGCAGAATTGTGCGATGGCTGGGACTTCCCACCAGGAGCAGAGCATGCCCAGCATGGCCATGCAGCCTTCCTCTGGGCACATCTCCCTGCTGTGATTACTCACTCACTCTTGCTTGCTTCAATCTTGCTTGCTAGCTCCAACTCTGGCCATAGGGCAGCGCCTCTCACTCAGCAAATGGCAGCTCCCTCAGCTTAGCAAGAGCTCAAGCAGAGGCGGGCCAGTACAGGGGTAGTGCAATGGGGGAGTAGCTTGCAAACTCGCTCAAGCAGCCGCATGCTTGCCCCCTCCCTCAATGGCTGTCCCAACATCTGACTTAGTTATGGTTTTACTGCTGGGAACAGACACTATGACTAGGGCAAGACTTATAAAAACATTTCATTGGGGCAGGCTTACACGTTCAGAGGCTCAGTCAATTATCATCAAGCATGACGGCATTCACACAGGCATGGCAAGAGCAGAGCTGAGAGTTCCACATCTTCACCCAAAGGCTGCTAGTAAAAGACCCATTTCCAGGCACCTAGGATGAGAGTATTAAGCCCACAGACACATTGACATGCCTACTGCAAACAGGTCACACCTATTCCAACAATGCTACCCATCCTAATGGTGCCACTCTCTGGTACAAGAGTATACAAACCATCACAACTTGGAAGCATATTATGGCAAAAGCATGAAATAGACTGACGGCTGCCATGTAACAAATTTCCTACAGATATGGTAAGGGGGCAAGCCTTACCAGAGAGAACTTTGTATCATTAGGAAAGATGTCTGCATGATGTTAGCATGTTTATACAAGGTCCATGGCCTCAACAGGAGCACTTTCAAGGAGGACAGAGAATGTGTGTTTTACTTGAAATAAAGGGCTTCAGCACTGTTGCTCAGACTGGTCGGTGCCGATTTCACCTCACTCTATCCATGCAGAGGAACCCAAGTTGTCCTCCCACCTTCCTTTTGAGCAAGGTATAGGCACAAAAAGACCAGGACGCAGAGCTGGTGTCCAATTCCTCAGATATGCTCAATTATCAACAAATGTTTAAACAAATACAGTGTGGTCACTTATTATTGATAGTCTTCACATCTTACTGAGGGCACCAATTGCTTGACTACAACCAACTCTCTAAAAAGTCTGCGCCCTGGGACATATATCAAGATCAATCTGGCATGGAGGTGCATGCACACTTTCCTGTACTGAACATAGAAAGGTGGAGGTAGAAGTTTGATGTATGGTAAATTGGCCACCAAGTTCACATTGTGTTCCTGGATTTCATCTCAGGACAAGGATGTGGAGAGTCTCTGATGGCTTCTGCCTAGCCACTTGAAAGGTTCTCTGAGCTTTGGCCTCAGCACTTAATACTTCCTGCTGGGTCAGCAACACTAAAGGAAGATAAGATTGTCATCAGCACCGTATCACACTACCAACAGTGGTTATTAATCAGTTGTTCAGATGATGATACTCACTTAAATTTTTTCCTAATATGGGCTAAGGGAAACAGAGAACATAGTCCTTAGAATGGAAAGATCATTCTCACTTCTCCATCTTCCCAGAAAGAAAGACTGGAAGGGAGAGAATGGTAAGTTCTTTATAATAGAAAAGACTTGGTAACTGAGGCCTTTGATGTAGCCTGTGATTCGGTGTTGTTTTCTGAAACAGGGTCTCAAATACCCCATGTGGACCAAGTTAACCTTGAGCTCAGACAATTCTGCTTCCACTTTCCTATATTTGAGCTTCCAAGTGGGGCCTCCAAGTACTGTGGAAACATAACTAGTCATTGTGAGAGACCTGGATAATCTAATGCTAAGGCATGTACAGCACAGTATAGCAAAAGTCATTGATTTCTATGTCTGCCCCCTATTTCAGATAGTTGCTGTCATATGACAGCCAATCATCAACAGAGAAAACAACTTGACTCAGCAAAGTCATGGTGTCCACATTCTGTTGTGTTCTGTATGAGGTTTGTTAATCTTACAATGGTACATAAACCATTCCATGGGACCCCTCAAATTAAGGGTCAATATGCAGTTATATCTAAAATGGCCTGATCCGAACAGAGCACTGGATACTTCCCTAACTTTAAATGAACTAATTTTGTTTTTTCATTTGTTTTTGTTTGTTTGGTTGGTTTGGTTTTTGGTTTTTTTTTTTCTGTCTTTATAATTTAACAAAGATAGATTTTTTGAGCTATGGCTCAGGCACAAATCCTGAGCAATGGTTCTGATCAATCAACTTTAGGGTCTGCATTTAATGAATCATTCATGTTTGACGGAAATTGGGTTTTGTGTGGTTTGTGGGGCCAAACATGAACCCAAATACAAGATGCTAGGACCTTGCCCAGTCAACTAACCTATGTCTATAGTATTACCCTATACTTTCTGCCTGCACATCCGCACCTCTGTTGAATATATTATTTATTTCATACAGAAACTCATGGTCTAGCACACAGAGGGCTATAAGCAATACTGATCGGTGAGATTGGTGCAGTGAGAAAAGCCCCCACACAATCTGATGGTCACACATTGGTGGCTCCATATTTCAGTTTCCTTTGCCAAAAGATCTCTAGAATGTTGTCAGAAGCATGATGACTGCATGTCTCCCTCCTAAGGGATCTTGAGGCAAATTTCAAATGCTAAACACAAGGCTTCATGAGTGTGGTCCCTAACACACACCCACACTGCAACCAGCCCTGAAGGCTCAACATGGATGAGATTTCATGCACCTGTATATGATTAGACAGGAGTAGATTTTGGCTGCATATTCAAACTGGTATAATTTCTCACTAAGTTTTAATGGCTCCTATTGCTAATTGAGGAAAATTTAAGGTAGGATGAGATATTTCTGAGAAGGGTTTGGAAAGGAAACACAGAGTTAGATACATAGGAATTACTTAGGTGTGGCCAATCAAGCCTAGAGCAAACCCTGGCTTTGGAAGGAGGATGTGCTCAATGGCTATGCCCCAGGAAAGAGCAGCTCAGCTTCCTGTCAGTACAGGGAGAACATTAGCAGGGAACCAAAGGCTTTATGTAGTCCATGACATCAGCAGTCCCTTCTTGGACATTCTATTGTCTCCTGGAGAGTTCTAAGCAACCTCTGTGATGTCACCAGTGTTGTAGTTACAACAAGCTGACTGAGATTTCTCAGTCAGAGACTGGACATTGCAGTGATGGCCCTGCTTGCCCGACTTGGTAGACTTTTTCAGAGAACCAATGTGGATGAGAGAGAGACCAGAGAGGGGAGGAAGGATGCTGGCCTTCCATCTGAGAGTAATGAAGGACGAAGGAGGTGGACTTGGCGAATGAGGAGTAAGTCCTGGGAAGTGGATGTTGAGCTTCCTGGTAGGGGTGGCCTGAGCTGGCCTTTCTAGTAATGTGGAACTGGAGACTCTGGGTAGCAAAAAAACTTCCATGGTTATCACAATTCTTGAATCATCAAGGATTTCAGAACAGTACTTTTCCATCCCCTAAGGCAGGAGTTGGCAAGGTCAAAGCTGTTAGGCTATGAACTTCAAGTCTTGACTTGCACTGGGTATTGTGGGTGTTACTTGGGGACAGAATGAGACCATCAGGAGTGACAGCGGGTCTAAGCTATGCCAGTTTGAGGGAGGGAATACCTGCATTTCAGTCCATGTCTTCTTTAAGCTCCTGTAGTTATCTGACATTAGTCACAGGGAGAGAATGGTGCTCCAGACCATGATGTCATGTTCTCAGAACTACTCTGACCTCCTGTTTGTGACAGTTCCTACCTTACCTTTCTTTATCACCAATTGTGGGTGGCAGCCATTTCTATACTGTAAACAAAGAACAAGCAGTTGATAGACCCAGAGGGGGATTCTATTTTTATTTCTGGGATGTTTTGTGTTTCAGGGTGGAAGTTGATCAATGTGATGAACATATTCTCCCCCTGCCTGACTTATTAAGCCAATTCCTTGGCTTAGAGTAACAGGTTGGATATCTGAGCATCCACAAGATCTCAAATACTTTTAATAGTGAATTTGTAGTCTGACTTGTGAAAGCACAGGGCTCTGAAGCCAAGTTGTTCCCTGAAGAAGACATCTCTCTGGTCCTCATAAGCACGTTTAAGGGGGAATGAGGATACATCTGGCTACTTACATCACCTGATCTCTCTAGAGTGATGGTAGAACTGAGATCCACTCAGAAGAAATCTCATGCTGGGACCAATCTCTTGGTGGTGTCACTAGGTTACAGGCCTTTTTCCTTCTCTTTGGTAAGTCCACATTCTTTGCATTCTCACATCAAATATTCTCATATTCATCTACCTACAGTGGCTCACAGACAGACATCATCCCCTATACCTGTCATGAGCAAGGAGCAGTTTGAGAAGGAAGAGAACGAGCTGATCAAAGAGATCCAGCTCACTACCCAGGAGACAAATGAGCTGAGAGATCGCCTGATCTATGTGACCGAGGGATCCATGAACAAGAGGTATACGTTGCTCCATACCTGTGGTGTCATTCCGGGGTCTGCAATGCCTCCTTCATCTTATGCTTTTAAAGGGGTGGGTTCTAGGAAGCTATACCACCAGAATATAACTGGGCCTCACTTCATGCCCCTATATACTTATTAGAGGAGTGGCCACACCTGAAGTTTTGTCAGGATTAAGAAGGGAAATAGACTCTTCTGCTCCCTCCACTTGAAAAGAGGAACTTGGAATCTGAGTGAAGAACTCAGGGAAAGAGGCAGTGATGATTTCCTAGGGTTCATTTGGAAAGCCTTTGACAGGAGGTTTCTAGGTGATGTGTGTTTGTAGTTGTGTTTTTACTTGTCTCCCACGTGATTGAGTGCTGGCACCTCCAGGTAGCAGCTGGAGGGGCCTGGTCCCACATGGTTCTTCTCAGTGCTTGATTAGAATGCCTGAAGTTCATGCCTGTTCCTCTTTGTCTGTGTGCCTTATACTCTGAGGCAGTAATGTTGCATGCATTACTCTACCTCTCATTGTGTTCCCTTTGTCTCTGTCTCTCTTTCTCTTTCATTCTCTCACTCTTTGTTTCTCCATCCTGTGTATAGGTCTAAGTCTGTGAGTCTATGTGCATGCACAGGTACAGACCTGTGAATATGTTTTGTATGTTTTTATTTCTCTCCACAATTTGGAATCTAGGGGTAGGTGTTTTGGCCTGAGGATTTACTTACCTAAGAGTATCCAGGTGAGGTGGGTCCTGAGGCCTGGTAGTCCCCACTTTAAATAGCATTGCACTTTGACTATGTTGTCACATGTGTTAGTACTTTTGTATTTTGGGGGCAGATTATAAATCTGTGGTGATGTCTGGACTCATCTCCAGAATTATATATAATAACTGTCTCTACAGTATTAGGTATCCAGGATTTAGAATCCCTTTTATGGAAACAGGGGAAACACCATCACAGCTGTTTGGTGGGTAAAGACCTGTAGCCTAGACCCCTGAGAACATAACTGCTTAGTCTGCCCTTCAGACCTACTGAGTAACGCAGGGAGCCAGGGCACCCTCAATCTAGATGCCTAGCTTCTGGTGTTCAGGGGCCAGGATAGCCAGTTTCCCAAGGTTAAGAAAATCCCAGCATTTAGAATGCAGTGTGTGGTTTCCATGGCTGCAGTAGTCCAGGACCCAGCCTGAGTTCATGTGTTACTAAAAGCCTAAGTTTATGGAGTTCTGTCTTCCTGGGGCCAGGCCCTACCACAGGCCAAATGGACACTATAAAGAACTGAAATTAAAGGAGAAGGAGATCATGACATTCCTACATGAATTAGAGAACAAGAACATGGAGGCCCGAGAGAACAAGCAGGAGCTCAAGAAGGAGATAAATTTCTATCGGTAAGTACTTGTCTGGGAGGCCAACACTTGTGAAATGGTCATTTCTGCCTTCCTTTGTTTCTGGTCGGGAGACTGCAGGTCTGGTTCTATACTTTATGCTTTTTAGGCATCAGTGTCCCTTGGATTTTTGGACTCAGTTTTCCTAGGTCTCTAGGAGACTGTTACCACTGCCAGTGTTCTCCAGGGTTCTCAGGAGCCTCTAAACAGAAAAGTGATTCAGATCATCAGAAGGTTATTATGTTGTACTGGGCCTGTGGGGCTCAGGCAGGGTTTTACAGAGCTAAGTGAGGTGTAACACGAGGATAGAGCGCCCTCCCTTTGGTTCTAATGACTACCCTGATTGTAGTTGCACCCTACTAATTGGTATTGTCCCAATGCATGGGCTGTCATGAGTAGATGGAGATCCCTGTTTCTTTTGGAAAAACATGGACCCTTTTTGGTGTTTGGACTGCAGCACAAATTTCTTCTTCCATGAAATGGCTATTTGCTCTTTGTACAGCTGTCATGGATGTATCCTGGTGGATTGTATTAGGTCTTCACAGGAATCAGGGTACATGTCAGGTTAATGGGACCTGTAAGTAGAAATGGGAGGAGGAGGCTGCAGGAACTTACCATGCAGAGTGTGTTTCCAGTAACCTGCACAGCCGGCTCCTGCTGGAGAAGAATCTCATAAAAAAGAAGTTGGCAATATTGCAGCAGGAGAAGAAGGAAGTACTGGCTGATTGGGCCGTCATTCGTCAATGTTTGATGGAGTTGAACCTGAGTGGTACAGAAGAACAGGAGAAGACCAACAACCTGGAGACTAAAGAACATCAGGTAGGGACAAACAATTCGGCCAGGCTATGACTATCTGATAATTGGCACAATAGAATCTATCTTTGCTTCCTCCCACCAACTTTCTAATCCATACTTCCAAGCAGCCGCCCTCCTCATGGAATGTAGCTGTTCTTTGCTCTTTTTTCACACAAGTATTCTGGGAAGTTAGCCTCTTGTGAGACTCTGAATTAGCCTCTTTGGAGGCACTATTATCACTGGCAAGTGAACCTTTCAACTCTGCTTTAGTCTGCAGTCCACTCAGGGTGACAGGTGAATAACATGTCACATTCTTGCATGCATGTCTTCAGATAGGTGGAATGCTATGTGGAGGTTTGAGTGAATTCTGGGTCCTATCGGCAGATTTCATATCAGTAATTTCAGTTTGAATATTAATGTTGACTGTCCAGTAAAGATGAGGTAGTGGGAGATAAAGGTCTGACAGCTGCCATGCCTTTCCCCACCATTCCTGTGTCTTAGTAACTGCCTTCCTTTCCCAGGTCTCAGAAACTGCTAGAGAGCTGGGATTGGCCACAGCTAAAGAAGAGACCATCTTGCAAAATGCATTGTCATGCCAGGAGGCCCCTGCTAACCCTGATTTCCAGCATCCAGAATCTTCCTCAGATGAATCTTCCTCAGATGAATCTCTTTATATCACATGTCCTGAGTGGGAATAGGCCCTAACTAGGAAGCCATGGCTGATTCAGGGTGTTATTGCCTTTTCTCTTCAGATAATTCCTCTTGGCAGAGAACGGAGGTGAGACTGCACTGCTAACAAATGTCCAAGAGGAGTAACAGGCTATAGGTCTGTGCTGCTAAAAGTGAAGAAAAAAGATGAACAATAATTTTTTTATAGTTTTGTTTGAAGTTTTCATTTTTTGTTCTTAGAGTTGTTGATATTTTATTTAGAAGTTATATGTTCTTATTCTTTTATTTCATTGTTTATTTTTGCCTTTATCTCTATATTAATTGAAATTGTAAAACCTATTTTTTAAAAATTCTATTTCTTATGCAAAAAATGGATTTGCAAGTCGTGACTTTTGAGACCATCTTCCTTATTCAGGTTTTCTATCCCCTGCTGTAGACCTAGAACTCACATCCAGAGATGGATTTTGTAAGTTCAAGACAGCCAGGGCTATATAGTAAAGTCATAGCCACCTAGGGGTATACAAGGTGATGAACTTTTGTGTATCAATAATTTTATTTACCCCATGGACACACACTTGGTGATGTAATCACTGCCATACTGCATCCATGGTGTCATGAATTCTCATACTCCTAACATATAGCACTGTGTAACACACATTCATTCATGATCCTGTGAACCAGATACTGAGGAATATACAATCATTGTTCTAGAGCTGCTGAGGATATAAACACATTCAGAAAGGAATACAAAATAAATCAGGAAGGCCAGAGCCATATGCCTCAGTTTACTTGCAACAGAGCATCAGTGATTGAGGCGAACAATAGCTTCCCTTTGGTTCTGGCCTGAAAAGGTCAGAGACATTAACTGGGAGAAAGTTCAGGGGTCGTCCCTCCTGAAAGGGAGGGATGTCTAAACATGGCTTTCTGTGAGCCAGAGTTTTTCCTTGTTTCTAGTCAAGAGTTAATATTTACCCGGAGAGGAAAATGTCCTTGGGTCTGCAGATAACAGTTTCTTCTTGTGAAGTTTGTTCTCTTTCTGAGGAAATGACTCCAAAAATGATAATATTGTCTGCCCGGTGCAACTATGTAAAAAATGTTATTTTTTGGGCCTAATTGGCAAAGTCATAACCCGTGTTTTTAAGCTGTAGAAATCAGTAAAGCTTTGCTTCTTGCCACAGAGCATTAGTCTGTCTGTTTCTTTAAGGCATTCACAAAGCTCATCTTCGTCAAGTGATAACCACACAGCAGACATAATGACCTTCCATTTCTTGCTGGGAAATAGCTTTTAATAGATTCTGTTGTCCTTGACCATAAACTTGCTTTGTTTTGCTGTTGCTGATTAGACTTATGTTGAACATTTATGTGAATGGGTGTTTTTCCTACTGAATATAATACTGTATGTGGCTCCTCCTGAGGGACATTTCCCTCAGAGCATAGATGGAATCACAACCATTCCTGGAGATGATTGTTAGGTACCATGTGGGTCTTCTTCTGAGTAGCAGATGTTCTAACCTGTCAGGCATCCCCACACTTCCTGCAGTTGGCTTTTGCCCTTCCAGTGAATATGCTGTATTAGATGAACAGGATCAAATCCACTTGAGTGGAGAATCTCAGAAGATCTGTAGGTACAGTGCCTGACCTGCCCACACTCAGTGTCCTAGGCTGCCAGGCATGTATACACGGCTCTGATATTACCACTGCTATTTCTGTGTTCAGAGCCTTTTAAGTGAACAAAAAGGGGTGGAAGGAATATTGCTGTTTGTGTGCTCTGCTCCCTCAAGAGTCCCTAAAAACAGGTGCAGTCAGGTGAAATCTTAATTGATCAGATAAGGCTAGAGGCTCTTATTGGGCAGGGGGAAGAAAGGCAGAGCTGAGATTTTTAGAGAGGGGAAGTGAGATGGAGAAGAGAGAGGGAATGAAGGACAAAATAAGGAGGAATAGGAAGATGGTGCTGGACTACGGGGCTCTAGGGGCCATAAGTAACTGGGGATTTCATAAATGGGAAATAGAGTAATGTAGGTACATTTTCCTGATCTAAGTGTGCAGGTTGTATTTGTATGTGTTGAGTTTTGCATTGTTTACATGGGCATTTTGTGGTTGTAGATTTCCCCTAATAAATTTGTCTGGCATATTACAAGGGTTTTGTGTTATTATTTTAAGAGGTAAAGGGGAAGTGTGAGTGGCAGCCAGCTCACTGGAGGCTAGCCACAGGTGGTGGATGGCATTGGAAGTATGAACAGCCTGGCAGCAGCTAAACATGGGAAACAGGGCAATAGTGCTACATGGGGCTGGCCACTCAAGGTTAATGAGATCGTCTTTCCTGTCCCTGACTACTTTAGCATGGATTGGGTTTTGATTTTATGTTTTGCTGTTTTTCTTTTTTGTTCTTTTGTTTATTTTTTTGCTATAAGCTACAATAATGTATTTCTTTTTGTTCTAAGCATAGTAGCAAACTGTTCTACTTGAAAAAAAAAAAAAAAAGATCCCTCATGACCTGTTTTTTTGCCTGTGATCCAAGCCCTCCCCAAACTGTGTAAAATCCCGGTGTGATAAGTTTGTTGCAAAGTGGGAGTCTTAACACAAGAACAGGGTAGGTGGTGAAGTGAAGGGTGTAATGTGTAGGCAGCCGCACGCCCAAAAGATGCCCTGGACCTCCAGTACACCAGTGCCTTAAACAAAGCCATTGCACAGGTTCCAGCCCGAATCTGGCGCCAAACCCTCTGAGAGGGTGTTACACATCAAAGGGTCCGACATACTGACAAATCCCAGGAGGACACATAGCTCTCCACAGTGCTGGGGTGGATATAGGCGGTCCTCCAGGGGTTTCCCTGAGTTCCCCAGTAGCATGGAGGTGTTCCTGAAATAAAGAAAGCTGTTGAGAAGAATCTGACCTTGTTGCATCTTTTCTTGCTGGACAAGGTGAGCACAACAGTAATGGGGAAATCTGGAAGAGTATTGGGTGGCCTAGGGCAGGCCAGCTTCTGTAAGCACTCAGCATACACACCTATTATCCCCTGCTGTGTCTACTCTTATCCATATTTGTACATGTAGGAGACTTTTCTGTCAGCTTCTGTAATTTGTACATAGTTATTTAATTTGGGTTATAAAAAAGTTTACTGTAAGAATGGCATATTGAAACATACTTCCCTGCACCCAAATTCAGAATAGCTACAGTCACAGTCCTGTAGAATACATACTCCTCTTGCAAACAAAACAGGTTCAGAAACCAAAAATATTAACAATAAATAACAAAAAAAAACCCATCCACACAGATCAATTTTAAGAGTTCAGATGTCATAGGATCTATTTTCTTCTTTACATGGAATTTTAACTCCAGAAAGGAAGGCAACATAAAGTGAATTACCATGCTGTGTGGCCTACTGTAGAAGGAGAAGTGACTTGGGCATTTCCAGTACTGTATATAAAGAAGGTATTCATAACAAACCTGCCTGTCACAGTTGGGATTTGCTACACATCTCATAAAAGTCTCTTCTTGGTCAAATCCCCCTAAGTTCTCCCTGATTTAATCCTAAGAAAAGCCTTGAGCTGCAGTGCAATGGACAAAGATTCAACCCAAGACAGCCACCACCATGCAAGTGACTAGTAGAGGCTATCCTACCTATGCATGCTTTGGACCTAAGTAGCCAAAAGTGGCTTTCCCTGTTTCTCCACAGGGGCTAGCTAAGCAACTGTGAATCTCAACCAGCTACAGCAGTCTCCAGGCCCAGTCCCCTGCACTCCTAAACTTGGACCTGACTGAAAGAAAAGATGGGAAAAATCTAATAATAATTCCTTCGTTTACTTCTATTGCTGCTAACATAATCGTTATTGTTGTTATTCCCAGGGAAGGCCCTGGGTCTACACTGTAATAAGCAATAATATTGATCTCTTTTCAATAGCTAGGCAGCTGTCAAAGCATCTCACTTAAACAACATCAATGTGAGGTCTGGATTCTTATCATCAATGACAGATAAGGAAGCCAAAGCTCAGTATGATGGACCCACTTGCCCAAGGCTGTACTTAGAGCATGGCGCTGAGAAAATGTCAGTCTGATTATGGTCACCCACTCTTCCTTCTCTGATACCACACCCAGCTGGCAGGGTAACAGGCCATCTGCCCATATACACCTTTGAATTAGTCCTGACCCCTCATCACTGCTCCCCCTAGTGGTCAAAGTGATCAATGCTCTACTCCCTACAAGCAAGAGTGAGCAAGTCCTCACCTTGTGAGGTGAGTGAGGACTGAATGAGGCACTGGGGAGCCTGGTACTCTCAAGGGTCCAGTCATGAGGCTGTGGCTCTCCAGCTGGCTCCACAGCCCACTCCCTCACCCTGTCCTTGATGTGGTGATGTGCTGAACCCATGCTGGTATAATAGCCATCTTTGCTTTCAACTTTCTAGCTCCTATTAATTCTGTCTATCCAGAAAGGTGACAAACTTACTCTGCTTAGAAAGAAAAGCAAGTCTGAAACACAAGAAAAATAACACTAATTTTGTTATGTTTTGGTTTTTCGAGACAGGGTTTCTCTGTGTAGCTCTGGCTGTCCTGGAACTCACTTTGTAGACCAGGCTGGCCTCGAACTCAGAAATCCACCTGCCTCTGCCTCTCAAGTGCTGGGATTAAAGGCGTGTGCCATTACTCCCGGCAAAAAATAAAACTTTTATGCTTTTGTTTTACTTTTGATTTTTCTTTTAAAGTCCAGATCTACCCTCTGTCTCTTCCACATCCCATACCTCCTCCCCTGTCCCTCCTCCGTCCACGATGTTCCCCAAACCCACCCCACCAGACCTCTAAACTTCCAGAGACCTCAGTCTCTTTAGGGTCAGTTGCATCTTCTCTGACTAAACCCAGACCCAGCTATCCTTTCCTGTATATGTGTGAAGTCATAGCCACCTAGGGATACACAAGGCGATGGTCTCTTGTGTGTGGATCATGTGGCTTACCCCATGTACACACACTTTAAGACGTATTCACCTCCATACTGTATCCATGCTGTCATGAATTCTCCTACTCCTAACATAAAGTACTCTGTAACACACATCCATCCATGGCTCTGTAGCCAAACATTGAGTAATATACAGTCATTGCAGTGCAGCTGCTGAGGAAGTAAAAACAATCACAAAAGAATATAAAATAAATCAGGAAGGCCAGAGTCATGTGCCTCAGTTTTGCTTGCAATACAGCATCAGTGATAACCACACACCAGATATAATGACCTTCCATGTCACTCTGGGAAATAGCTTTTGATAGATGCGGTTGTCCTTGAATATAAACTGCTGTGTTTTGTTGGTGCTAATTAGGAAGGACAATTGAAGCTCCCCTTTTGCCATAGAAGATCTAAGAATATATTGTGGAAGTACTTGTTCCAGGTGACTGTGTAAGTATTTACTGAATGGAACTGACTCAGCCTGGAGATGAATCGGAGAGTTAATGTGTGAAAGAATTAATCCCCTCTCATTGATTTCAGATAAGGGCATCCTTTGGTACATATGCAGCTGGAACCATGGGTCTTCTTTGGTTAGTGTTTCGTCCCTGGGAGCTCTGGGGGAATCTGGTTGGTTGTTTTTGTTGTTCTTCCCAGGGCTTGCAAGCCCTTTCAGCTCCTCCAGTCCTTCCCCGACCTTTAATATTCTTGAATTCAGAGTAACTTAATATTTATAAAATAACTGAAGGGATTTTCTGTTTCCTGTTTTTCTACTTTCTTGTTCCTGTAAACTTTCTCCTTCAGCTATATCAAGACTTTGTGTGTGTGTGAGTATATGTGTGTGTGTGAGTGTTTGTGTGTTTGTGCATGTGTATTTGTGTGTGTGAGTAATTTATGTGTTCTGCTTTGTTGATGTTTATTTAACTTCTCTAAAGGTTCTCAGGAAGAAGGCTTCTGGAACACACCCATCTCACTTCCCCTAAGTCCTGTTCTCAAACTGTATAGTGTGCTCACCAATAGGTATTTACCTTCAAGTTTTAGGAGACAAAACAGGGTGAAAGCAGTTGATTACTTGTATTGTCCCTTGGGCTCCCTTAACCATCAACCCAAAGGAGGTTTTCTATGCCTTGTAATATGTATTTTTTTATGTAGTCTATAGTTCCTGAGGGAAGCATTATCACACCAAGTAATTATGTATGTGTGTGTGTATATATATATATATATATATATATATATATATATATACACACACACACACACACATACATTATGTGTGTGTGTTTGTGTGTGTGTGTTTGTGTGTGTGTGTGCATGCAATTTTAGATAAATATAACATTGTATACTTTTTATATTTTCTCAAGTATATTTTCTTTATTTACATTTCAAATGTTGCCCCTTTCCTAGTTTCCTCTCCAAACCCCCCCTAATCCTACCCTGCTGCCCCTGCTCCCCAACCAACCCACTCCCATTTCTGGTCCTGGCATTCCCCTGTACTTGGGCATAGAGCCTTCACAGGACCAAGGGCCTCTCCTCCCATTGATGTTCCCTCTCTTCCTCTGCAATGTTCTTTCTCCTCCTTCAACAACTACACTTCTGTTTTTTCCATTCTTTCCTTCATATCACCTGTACCCGGCTATAGCTCTCTCTAGACCTTCTTCTTTTCATATATAGTCTTCCTTTTCTTTCATATCTTCTATAGTTACTCCAAGTTATGTACTTACATCTAAAGATTGGGAGATAGGAAACACAAATGATCAACATCATGTGGAGTTTGTTCTTCTTGTGTATGGTTTATATCACTCAGTGTATTTTTTAGGTTCATGCATTTAGCTGAAACTTTCTTGATTTCATTTTTCCTCACAATTGAATAATGCCTTGTGTGTTTATGCCCTGTTTCCTTATCTTTTCATCAGTTCAAGGACATTTAGATGGTTTAAATTCCCTACCTATTGTGACTACAGTGCCAATGAACATAGCTCAGCAGATTTCTCTGTAGTTGGATGTCATTCCATTGGACCATAGGTAAAAGAGTGGAATGTTGAGTGATATGTAGATTTACTTTTAGCTCTTTGAGATTTCCCCACATTGGTTTACAGAGCAGATGTATCAACATGTAAACTCATGAGTAAGGGTTTTTCTTTTCCCAAGTAATTTTCTGGATTTATCATCATTTCTTTTTTATTTTTTCCGTTTTTAATGTCTATTGAAAATAGTTTTTTTTATTTTCTTTTTGTATTACATATTTTTTTCATTTACAATTCAAATGCTATCCCAAACATCCCCTATACCTTCCCCAACCCAGCTCCCCTAACCACTCACTCTCACTTCTTGGCCCTGGCTTTCCCCTGTACTGGGTCATATAAAGTTTGCTAGACCAAGGGGCCTCTCTTCCCAATAATGGCCAACTAGGCCATCTTCTGCCACATATGCATCTAGAGACAAAAGTTCTGGGGGTTCTGATTAGTTCATATTGTTGTTCCACCTATAAGATTGCAGACCCCTTCAGCTCTTGGGTACTTTCTCTAGCTCCTACATTGGGGGCCCTGTATTTCATCCTTTAGATGACTGTGAGCATCCATTTCTATATTTGCCAGACACGGGAAAGCCTCACAGGAGACAGCTATATCAGGGTCATTTCAGGAAAATCTTGCTGGTGTATGCAATGGTGTCTGAGTTTCGTGGCTGATTATGGGATGGACGTCTGGGTAGGGCAGTCTCTGAATGGTCAATCCTTTTGTCTTAACTCCAAACTTTGTCTCTGCAACTCCTTCCATGGATATTTTATTCCCTATTCTAGGAAGGAATGAAGTACCCACATGTTGGTCTTCCTTCTTGATTTTCTTGTGTTTTGAAAGTTGTATCTTGGGAATTCTAGGTTTCTGAGCTAATATCCACTTATCAGTGAGTGCATATCAAGTGACTTCTTTTGTGTTTGGGTTACCTCACTCAGGATGATATCCTCCAGATACATCCATTTGCCCAAGAATTTCATAAATTCATTGTTTTTAATAGCTGAGTAGTCATCCATTTTGTAAATGTACCATAATTTCTGTATCCATTCCTCTGTTGAGGGGCATCTGGGTTCTTTCCAGCTTCTGGCTATTATAAATAAGGCTGCTATGAACAAAGTGGAGCATGTGTCCTTATTACCAGTTGGAACATCTTCTGGGTATATGCCCAGGGGAGGTATTGGTGGAACTAGTGGTAGTACTATGCCCAGTTTTTTGAGGAACCTCCATACTGATTGCCAGAGTGGTTGTACAATCTTACATTCCCACCAGCAATGGAGGAGTGTTCCTCTTTCTCCGTATCCTTGCCAGCATCTGCTGTCACCTGAATTTTTGATCTTAGCCATTCTGACTGGTGTGAGAGGGAATCTCAGGGTTGTTTTGATTTGCATTTCCCTGATGATTCAAGGATATTGAACATCTCTTCAAGTGCTTCTCAGCACTTCGATATTCCTCAGATGAGAATTCTTTGTTTAGCTCTGTAACCCATTTTTTTAACGAGGTTATTTGAATTTCTGGTGTTCAGCTTCTTGAGACCTTTCTTTA
>NW_028227529.1:52321-114821 GCF_978045245.1 Mus caroli | reverse complement strand
CTCTGGACACAAACCCACACAGCCCACACCCCAGTTCCAACTTGACTCCTCAGATATTCTGACACATCCAGGATCACAGGTGAAGCCCCAAACCCTGCCCCAATACCTGGCATAACTGGGACTCCAATAATCCTAGGAAGCAGATACCCCACCCAACCAAAGACCCACATGCCTTCCAGTTTCCATCTGTGCTGGGAGCAGAACATTGGCTCTGGATCCAAACATACACAGCCCTCACCCCAGTTGTAGATAGACTCCCCAGGTATCCTGACATATCCAGGATCACATGATCACAAGCTCACATGAAGACCAAGCTCCATCAGAGATAGAGAGGCCAAAAAACACCAGTGATAACCAGATGGCAAGAGGCAAGGGCAATAACATAAGCAATAGAAACCAACTTGGCTTGGCAACATCAGAACCCAGTTCTCCCACAACAGCAAGTCCTAGATACCCCAATACATCTATAAAGCAAGATTGACATCTAAATTCTCATATCATAAAAATGATAGAAGACTTTAAGAAGGACATAAATATATCCCATAGAAAAACACAGGAGAACACAAGTAAGCAAGTAGAAGGCTTTAAAGAGGAAACACATAAAAATCCCTTAAAGAAATACAGGAAAACACAATCAAATAGGTAAAGAAATTAAACAAAACTCTCCAGGATCTAAAAATGGAAAGAGAAACATTAAAGAAAACACAAAAGGAGACAGCCCTGGAGATGGAAAACCTAGGAAATAGAACAGGAGTCACAGATGCAAGCATCACTAACAATACAAGAGATAGAAGAGAGAATCTCAGTGGTAGAAGACACCATAGAAGATATCGACACAACTGTCAAGGAAAAAACAAAAAGCAAAAACATTCTATCTCAAAACATTCAAGAAATCCAGGATACAGTGAAAAGACTGAGCCTGAGAATAATGGGTATAGAAGAGAGTGAAGATTCCCAACTCAAATGACTAGCATCTTCAACAAAATTATAGAAGAAAACTTCCCTAGCCTAAAGAAAGAGATGCCCATAAACATACAAGAAGCCTATAGAAAACAAAACAGATGGGACTAGAAAAGAAATACCTCTCATCACATAATAATTAAAACACCAAATGCACAGAATAAACAAAGAATATTGAAGGCAAAAAGGTCAAGTAAAATATAAAGGAAAAGGCAGACCTATCCAAATTACACCAGAATTCTCACCAGAGACTATAAAAGCCAGAAGATCCTGGCCAGGTGTGAGACAGACCATAAGAGAACAAAAATGTCATCCAAATTTTATCTAAGGTCCCTCCCTTTGAGTCCTGAAATCTCTCACCTCCCAGGTCTCTGGTAGAGGTGCACATAACTCTTGAGAGACTTGAGTCCCCAGGGAGTGGGGAGGAATGGTGGGGAGGGTGTGTTGGGGAGGGGACATCATCTTAGGAAAGAGGTATGAGATGAGGAACAGCCAGATGGTCAACAGGGAAGGGGATAATGACTGGACTGTAACACATGATTAAATAATAATAATAAATAAATAAAGGAAAAGGAAAAAAAATGCCAGCCCAGGCTACTATACCCAGCAAAACTCTCAATTACCATAGATGGAGAAACCAAGGTATTCCAAGACTAAACCAAATTTAAACAATATCTTTCCACTAATCCAACCCTACAGAGGATAATAGAAGGATAAGTCCAACACAGGAGGAAGAGTTCACCCAAGAAAAAGTAATAAATTAATCTTTTCACAACAAACCCAAAAGAAGAGAAACACACAAATATAACTCCATATCTACCAACAAAAATAATAGGAACCATAAATCATTGGCCCTAATATCTCTCATCATCAATGGACTCAATTCCCTAATAAAAGATATAGGCTAACAGACTGGATATGCAAACAGGATCCAGCATTTTGCTGCATACAGGAAACATACTTCAGTGACAAAGACAGACATCACCTCAAAGTAAAAGGCTGGGAAAAAATTTTCCAGGCAAATATCCCCCAAGAAACAAGCCGGAGTAGTAATCATTTTAATATCCAATAAAATAGACTTTCAACCAAAATTTATCCAAAAAAAAAAATGGAGAAGGACACTACATATTCATCAAAGGAAAAACTCCACCAAGACGAACTCTTAATTCTGAACATCTATGCTCTAAATGCAAGGGAACCCACATTTGTAAAAGAAACAATACTGAAGCTCAAAGCACACATTGAACCTCACACAATAGTAGTAGTCAGGGCAGGAACTCAAGCAGGACAGGAACCTGGAGTCAGGAGTTGATACAGAGAACATGGAGGGGTGCTGCTTTTTGTTCAGCCTGCATTCTAATAGAACCCAGGACCACCAGCTCAGGGACAGCACCACCCACCATGAACTGGGTCCAACTCATCTATCAATAACTGAGAAAATAAATGAGTTACAGCTGGGTCTTATTGAGGCATTTCCTCAACCGAGGTTCCTTCTTCTCTGATGACTCTAATGTGTGTCAAGTTGACACAAACCCAGCCAGTACAGTATGTGTGTGTGTGGTGTGTCACAAGTATATCATATATGAACACTAATATGTGCCAGTGCATACACCTATGCACCTATGCACCTATGCACATGGGAGAAGGCCAGAAGAGGGCAGCATGTGTCTTCCTCATCGCTTTCTGTCTTATTCCTTCCAGGAAGTGTCTCTCCATGAATTGTCCTTTGGGGTTAGGCTGGCAGTCAGCAAGCTCCAGCTACTGTACTGTCTCTGTCTCTGTCTCTGCCTTGTTATCTGGATGCTAGGATCTGAACTTCATGTGTGAGCTGCAAGTGTTTGCCCACTGGGCCATCTGCTCAGGCCAGAGAAGAGTTTGAATATTTCCTTTTTCTTCACATTCTCTAGAGAAATAGAGGATGGGGCCACTCTCAAGTCCTGCAGTGAAGGGAAGGAACAGGGGTAGAAATAACAGAACCCACAGGGACAAACCATCACCCAGTCTATGAGTAATGTTGGAAACATCAAATATGATGTCACTAACATTTCTCAAATAAAAACTATTTCCCTCTTTCAAAATTCTCCCTCAGCCCTTGGTCCTATGAAGGTTCTATGTCCCAGTATAAGGGAATGCCAGGACCAGGAGTGGGAATGGGTGGGTTGGGGAGCAGGGGGAGGGGGGAGGGGACAGGGGATTTTCAGAGAGAAAACTAGGAAAGGGAATAACATTTGAAATGTAAATAAGAAAATATCTAATATAAAATTCTCCCTTGGGCACATAACTTTTAAATATGAATATGGAGCACGAGGCTCCTAGTTCCTCCTGGAATAGGTTCCATTCAACATCACAACCTCTCTCTCTTTCACTCATGACCAAAGGCTCATGTCCTAAGGGACAGAAGCCTGTTGTCACCTGGACCCATGGACACATTCTGCAGTTCCCATCAGTCAGCACCACTGCCATCCCCAGTGTCTGATTCCCTCCCCTTGGGCTATTGTGTTTGAATTTCAAGTACACTCTCGGTTAAAGAACTAGGCTTCCTTTTCAAAGGCTATGTCAATACAGCTTGAGGAGAGGCACTGATCCAATGTTGCTCAGCCAGATGAGGATGAGCACAGCAAGGAGATGAAAGATGCACCAAGAGACATGAGCCCCATTTTGCTAATTACAGTCTTTCTGCAAAGTGCCCTGTAACTGAAATTCTCCTTAATTATCTCTTACCAATGACCATTAAAAGATCCTCTTTTCTCATAGCTCACAATGAAAGCAATATCCTGAAGCTTAGGGTTTTTGTTTTTGTTTTTCCTTTCTAAAACCCTTGGGTTCTCTTCCATATTCAATGGAGTCTTCCAGGAGCAGCGATGAAGGCATCCTTCATTAGCAGACCCAGCTGGGGGACCAACAGACAGACCCATCTGCAGGCAGCTGTTCCAGGGTGTCTGGCCAAGACTGTCTCCCACAGCCTGTTCCCACTGGTTTGCAGGTAGGTCCCAGATGCGAGCCCAGGCTGTGGAAAGTGCAAGAGCCTCCAGCATCCTAAAACCTCTCACAAGCCCTGAGAGGCACCATGTCCCACTGTTAGCCCAAAGCTCCCTAACCCTTGGAGCTTGCCTATGCTCCACTATCCAGCACAGGCTCAGGAACAACTGCTGAGAATGAAGCCCAGGCCACTGGGAGCCAATGGAGGTGCCATGATTTGTCCCTTCTGTGAGGCTCACAAGTGACTCCTGTGTGGCCCTTGAACTGGCACTGGCCCATGGGATGCAGCATAGGATGGTGAGCTCAGTTCATGTCTCTCCCATTGCCTCCATTATAGAGGGAGAGTAGAAGAGGAAATCTAGTCCTTATCCAATAGTGGGGGTGGGTAGAGATCATATCTATTTCCTGATCACCTGGAGATGGGGCCTTGGAGTAATTCTAGTATTCATGGCTGATGGCTTTTCAGACAATCCACTGGAACTGTAGTGCTTGGGGTGGGGGTGGGGATCATAAGTGTGTGTGCATGCCTGCGTAAGTGTAAGTATGCATTCTCTCTCTCTCTCTCTCTCTCTCTCTCTCTCTCTCTCTCTCTCTCTCTCTCTCTCTCTCTAGAACATTGCATTAGTGAGTTGTCTTTGCTCAAAAAAGGAGGAGGGAGAGGAGGAGGGGCAGAGGAGGAAGAGGAGGAGGAGGACAGTGAGATGCCTCAGTGTTTGTGGCAAAGCCTAGTGACCTGAATTCTATCCCTGGGTCCTACATAGTAAAAGGACAAAACTGTCACAAGTTGTCCTCTGACATCTGCAAGTATGTCATGGCATGTGTGCATGACATTATACAAACACACACACTCACACACACACACACCTGGGGGGGGTAATTAAACATGGAAATGAACCCCACAAAGCTGTCAAGGGGAATGGTTTCTACACCACTGCCCCACCCCACTTCAGAGCAAAGACAAGCACCACCTCCCTGCATCATGAACATAACAACTTCCCAAGGAAGCACCTCAGGAAATGATGCACCATGTTGTTAGTGTCTGCTTACTCTCAACCCTGCTGGGGTTGCCACGAATTATCAGAATGGCAAGTTGAGTCTACTACCCTAATTAAGATAAAAGATGTCATGGTCAGGCGTCTATGTCTTCATACTGAGCAGGCGTGCTCTGCTAGTGAGCTTTTTTCTAGTTATCAGTCTCATAGGACTCCTGTAGGCTGCTGGACCTTGGGCTTTTCTTTGGTAGCTCTCTAGTACCACTATACAGACAGAGCACACTGGGAGTTTTCTTTTTCTTTACAAAATAAACAAGCACAGTGAGGTAGGGGGAGGGGAGTAGAAATGAAAATACTTCTAAATTTGGCCAGAAAATGATCTTATTGGTAGCTCCGGTTTAAAAATTATAAACAAGGGACTAGGTGATGGCCCAGTGGTTAAGAGCACTAGCTGCTCTTCTAGAACCAGAGGATTCTGGTTCAATTCCTAGTATCCTGTGGCAGCTCACACTACCCGTTTCAGTTTCAAGGAATCTGGCGCTCCTACTTAGACTTCATGGGCACCAGGCATGCAGCTGGTACACAGACATGCATGCAGTCAAAACACCCATACCCAAAAATAAAAATAAACTCCTTCCCACTATTCCTGTACTCTATGATAATAAGCTGTGGCCATCTGTGGCACACATGTGACGGTGACTGCATCCAGCCATTGTAACTTCTCATTCATTCATTGTGACTTCTCACAGCCCTTGTTAACTTCAGTCACATCGAGGCACACACACACACACACACACACACACACACACACACACACACCAGAACACCTCCCTCATTGTGTCACCTGCCTCCCGCAGCTGCAGGTACAGTTTCCTCACTTCTTGCTGGTCAGCAGAGGTCATGGGTCATATGCAGTCAGTATCTCTTCTCCTCCCCAGGTCTGCTCTGTGACTAGAGAAAAGCCTGTGGTTAACACCTGGGGTGTCAGCTCTACCATTCCTGGCATTTCCATGAGTCAGTGCTGGGAAAACATCAGACTCACTCAGTAGGTATAAAGTAGGCAAGACTACTGCATTGATCTGACCTCCAGGTATTGGAACTGCAGCCAAAGCATGTCATTAAGCTTTTATTTGACATCATAAACCTTTAGGTTTATAATTATTCACTTTTAATAATTTAAAAGTATATTTCATGAAATGAAAATTTAAAAATTCCCAGTACTCATATACTATCTGAGAGGAGAGACTACACAGCTGCTTCCTTAACTGAGAATAAGTCAGGGTTTGTAAAAATGCAACCTTTATAATCCTAAGATCAAGCGATAGCTTCTTTTTATAATACTTATTTTTTAATATTATATATATATATATATATATATATATATATATATATATATATATATATATGTGCAAGCATAAAATGTGCCTGTGGAGGTCAGAGGAGAGTCGCAGTTGTAGGCAGTTGTGAGCCATCCCATATCAAATGTTGGTAGCCAAACTCAGATCCTCCGGAAAGACACCAAGCACCCTTAACCACCAAGCCATCTCCGCAGACCCCTGTCACTTTGTAATAAGGATTTCTTTCCTTGTCAGTCATCCATTACAATTGCCTTGCAATCAATTTATATTTCTATTTAGCAAGCCTGACAATACATTTAAAAAGAAACATTATAAAATACTCTTTAAGTAAGTACAGATCATGTAACAAGTAAATTTTCCTAGCAGGGCACTCTTTGAAATCAGCTGTGCTGATTAAGCTGAGAGGTCGACCCAGCCTGACCATCTGTAGAGGAGACACAAGGGGAGGAGCCCAAGGAAGGAATGAGGTCTGCACTTTAGTCTCATGAGAGCCTGTTAGTCACTTAGGAAGCTGTAGCAGGAACCACTGTCACCCTGAAACACACTCACACCTGCAGGTCTAAAGTGGGCGATTTCTCCTGCCTCTTGCTGAGGGGACATTTCTCAAGGCCACCCTCCAGTTCTAACCAGACTGGAGGGACCACCTGAGACTTGCTACATCAACACACACGCTCAGTCACCTGCTCTCCAGGTGCATCCACCAGCTATGAAATTCTATTCTAATTTATGATACTATTAGAATCCTTATGATAAGAGTCATTCATATCCGAACACTCAGAGCCCAGCTTCCGCTGAGAGCAGTGGCCAGAGGATAGATACACCTCAGCAGTAGTGCACACGTCACCTGGAACAGCAGCAATGGAGTCCCCAACTCTGGCAAGTTCTATTTTCCCCCTATATTTATTTTCCCCTTAATCTCAGCCTATGTGGTAACAGAAGAAGCACTTGTGAGTGCCTGCAGTTTTTAAAATGGGGCTTTTCCTGGAGTATAAAGAACAACTCTGAGCTAGCCACTGTGACTCATCAGGTAAGCCTTGTTTGGTCCAGGGAGGAGGAGGTAAAGGAGGGTAATAGCAAGGGGGGGGGGGGGCATTGAAGCAAGAGGCAGGGCTGGGCAGAGGGTGAGAGCGGCGGGGGGGGGGGGACATTGAAGCAAGATGCAGGGCTGAGCACAGGGTGGAAAGAGAGGCAGAGAGATTCACCAATCAGTCACAATGGACAGATGAAGCTGGTTGCATTTATATTGTACAACATGAGGCTTTAAAGTCCATACTCACTGTGGAACAGTTAAATCATGAGCTTTTTTCTAAATTAAAGCCATATAATTTATAATACTTTTTTCTACATAGATGAGAACCGGTGTCTCAACCTGGTAAACAGGACAAAGCTCTATCAAAACACTTTAACAGGTCAAAGAACTACTAGCTTATAATTCTAGGGTGTGTTTGTTAAAGGTGATATTGATCAACATGGTGTCTTGGTTTCAGTTTTGTCAACCTGACATAAACTAGAGATATCTGCGAAGAGAAGCCTCGATTGAGAAAAATGCTTCAGATTGCCTATAGGCATGTCCATGGGTGTTTTCTTGATTAGTTGTTGATGTGGGAGGGCCTTGGGATGGGGCCGCCCTTTGGCAGGGTGAGCGAGCTTCAGTGAACAAGCCAAAAAGCAGCACTCCTCCATGGCCTCTGCTTCATTTCCTACCTCCAGGTTCCTGTCTGAGTTCCTTTCCTGGTAGACTGTAATCAGGATATGTAAGCCAGACAAACTCATTCTTCTTGGAGTTGCTCTAGGTCATGGTCTTTATCACAGCAAGAAAAAGCAAACTTGGACACAGTAGTCTACAGGAAACTTCACTCGAAGTCATGGGCCTTTCCCTCAGGGATGCTTGCCTTTCCTCCCAATTCTACCACATTGCAATCTAGGCTAAGTCAACCTGAACCAAAAGTGTGTGGGAATTTTTTTTAATTAGTGATATAATTCTAACATATTCCTTCTTTATAAAGTGACCAAATCATATTTTAGTTTTCTATACAATATCTGGCAGCTTTAATCAATAAACAAAAAAACCCTTAAACCTCCTGTCAGCAACAAGGTCCTTAGAATGCTTGGGAAATTGAGGGAAGAGGAAAGTAGGTATCATTGACTTAAGGGTAGCCAGTCTTTATACTTTCAGCTCTGAGCCTATACTTACAGCTCTGGGTCTTTTTCTCAGGGCTTGCAGACCCAGTTGCAGCCCAGCTCCACCCTGGAGACTGAGAATGGAAGCAGGCTCTGGGCACCGTCCTTGTTCTCCCCACTGCCCACTTCTGACATACTTCCTCTAAGATGTGTCTGAGCCGGGGTTGCAGAGGACAGCACCGTGTAGTTGCATTGCAGTAGAACATATTGCTCTCTATATTTTATATCTAAACTAAAATGATCACTGGGCTGGGAAGGAGGTTCAACGTGTGCCTGCCACACAAGCCTAAGGGTCTGAGTTGTTACCCATGTAAAGAGCCAAGACATAGTGGCACATGGCTAGAAGCCTAGCATGGAGGCAGGGTAGGGCAAGATAGGAGGTCACTGGCCAGCCAGTATAGTCGAATTAGTTTGCTACAGGTTGGTCGTGAAACACTGTCTCAAAAGCTAGAGCGTGATTGAGAAACACATCCAATGCTGACCTCTAACCTCCATAGGCATGTGCACTCACATAAACACATACACCCCACACATACACACACACACACACATGCACACACACACACACACACACACACACAATTTTAATTTAAAAAATGAATGAATAAAAGAGTTTCAAAACAATCTTGTGGCAAATAGAATTAGGTAGACACTCTGGGTCTGAGCCAGTTACACTGGCTCTAGTTTGGCCAACATGAGTGTCAACACTGACATATAGATGCAGAGGATGTGGCTGAGGCAGACAGACCAAGCAGGATTGGTTGCAATAAAGCAGCTGGAAGGTGGTGAGGAGCCAAAGTTCCCAAGGAAGTGCAGAGAAATGTGTGTCTGGATGAAAGACAACTAAAGACCCCGAACCCTTGATTGGGAGACTGTGGTTGAGCATCTCTGTCACACAGGAAACAGCACAGGATACTGTAGGTTTCTTCCATGGTAGCAGATTTGCTCCATGCCCCTCAGGGTTTGCTTGAATCAACAGGCCGTGCGGCTCCTACACTCTGTCCTTTCCTATCCATAAATACCTACAGCTACAGCATGGATGTGCTCTGTCCTCTAGCCTCGTGAGTAGGAGGCTTGGTCCTGGGGCACCACTATTCGGGGCAGGGGAAGCAGGATGCAAATCTCAAATGATGACAAATCTCAAGTGATGACCAGCCTTGGGTCAGTTCTCTCCTTCCACAGTGGGTGCTGGGGATCAAACTCAGCATGTCAGGCTCACACAGCTTTTGCTCAGAGAGCCATCTCACTGGCTTGCTCTATATCTCAAGACTATCACTACACATCTCCCTGGCTAGCCTAATAGGGTTCCATAATAGGAACCCATTATGTAAAGAGCCTTTGGGTCACTCTGGGGGCTCTGCCCTCCGAAGAGACTGAGATAATGCCCAAGAGAGGGTCATTACAGAAGCTCACCCAGTGTTCTGTGGCTTCCTGAATCCAGATGCAGTCTTCACTCCCACAATGTTCCCACTGTGACCATCTACCACACCATGAGCAAATGAGAAGGCCCTCACCAGAGCCGAACTGATGCCCTTGAACCCCTGAGCTTGGCAGCTAAACAAAGCTCTCTCCTTTGTTAGTAGCCTGCCTCACCTGATACTACACTAATACAGTTAATTCACACTTGCAGACAACACCCTCACGTGCATTATTCTTGGACTTTCACGCTCCCAGTGTTGCTCTTTTCTAGCAACATGGCCTGTCACTGGCTCTTGTGCAGTGTGACTGCAGCAGTAAGCTACAATACAGTCAGACATGCTATTGAGAGGAGAGACCGCTCTACGGTGGACCATGCTGTCAGCATGGTAGAATGGTGTTTTCCATCCTATCTGCACAGCACCCATGTGTACTCAACAGTCTCCTGCTAAGCTGGCTTTGTATTAGATGATGCTGCCCACACATGACTGTGATGAGTACACTGTCTGTGTGTGTATGTACACACACAGACAGTGTGGTGTGTGTGTGTGTGTGTATGTTGGGTTTTGCTTTGTTTTTAACTGTGGGGAACATTTTATTAGTAGTGTACATGTGTATGCACATTAGCATATATTAGCATATATATCACAGCATATAGATAGAGGTCAGAGGACAACCGTGGAATCTCAGTTCTCTTTCTGTGCACTATGAGTGCTAGAGATCAGACTCAGGTTGCTGGGCTTGTACAACACAGCCTTTACTCAGTGAGCCATCCCAAACACCAAGTATATCACTGGCTGACCTAAAACCCACAGGCAGACCTCAAGCTTGTAGTGACCCTCCTCCCTCTGCAAGGTAAATGCTGAGACTATAAGCATACAAGTATTACAAAGTTTTGTGTGTGTGTGTATATATATATTATATATATATGTGTATGTGTGTGTATATATATATATGCACGTGAGCACTCCAAAGCACATTATCAAGCAAAGTGAATGAAATGTATATTCATGTAATAAATATTCATTAAGTATTTTAAAATAATAAAGTCCATTTTAGAGTAAGAATAATTATGCTACAATGAAAGTTACACAAGGATCCAGTAAGACAGCTCCACTGGAAAAGGCACATGCGAGCCTGCAGACATGATTCAATCCCAGACCTAGTGAAGGTGAAAGAAGAGAAAACCAACTACATCAAGTTGTCTCTGACCTTCATGTGGGAACCTTGGCACTTGTGCTCACACATATACATACCACTCATATACACATCTATACACACCACACTGAGCATACACATGTATGCATATATACACTGCACACACACACATTTACACACCATGCATACACATACCATGAACACATGTACACACAGATATATACACCACACACACATAAATACAGACCATACATGTGTGTAAACACAGACACTAACTAATATATTTTTTAATTATTTACAGTTCCCTGGATGTAGTCTCTCTGGTTCGCAGAATCATTGACTATTCTCAGATTCAGGATGGCTGTGAATAACTGACAGGAAGAATCAAATGTGGAGAGATAGGAGGCCTCAAAGCTCAAGTTTCCAATATAAACTTGTGTCTGAGAGAAAAACATGCCTCACAACTTGGAGGACTATAACAACAATTTTTAAAGTAACAAGGATTCCGGGAGAAGGGAGAGCTTTGGATCTACTAACCTACACTTGAGTGAGAAGTCACTCAGCAAACATCAGAGCACTGAATGCTTCCTAAGATAGCAGCCTGGACACCCCAAGGATGTCCACACCCCCATCCACAACAGGCAGGCTGTCCACCCAGGCTTGATGGCACTTTTAAGACAAACACACACACACACACACACACACACACAGAGTATCAATCATCAGTTGTCTGCAAACCTATAGAGTCTGAGGTTCTCTGAATGAATGGGGAGGCAAAAGTGACCACAAGGAACAGTTATAAAGATTCTAGCAGCCTTTATTACAACAGTGCAATAGTATTTCATCCCGCACTCAACAACATTAAACCATTGTCTTCTATAAAGCAGCTCCAGGAAGTTAGATACATCTGTACCAACTCTCACTCAACAGCGGTTGGTGCTCAGATGTCACACCACCCCAACAACATGTAATCACTTCCCAGCAGACGTGGCATAAAGCCTGTACACACATCAGAACATGCCTCACAATCAAGTACTTTATTACAGAACTCTGACATCCATGAACTCTGTGACTACTCATGCTTAGCATTAGCTGGTTATACCAAATACCATAAAATACAAAATGATAGGAAATATAAACATCAATTTGTATTTCAAGTTTATAACATTTTATTTACAAAAATAGGCTGGGAAGGCCAGGGTTCCCCCACCTTACAGTCTTTCCTGGAGAATCCACTGCATCCTCTAGTAGCTTCTACAGTTGCATGGATTCCTTCAGAGCTACACTTGACCAGAAGCTCGGGTGGAAAGGAGAGAGAGTGGGAGGGGCAGGAGGGGAGGGGCCGGGAGGAGGACCACGAACAGTCATACCGGATAAATGGCTTTACTGGGAAGACCGTGCCCGGCCCCACTGGTGATGAAAGCACGCTGCTCACACACCCATTCCACACTGCTATGTACAGGAGCCGTGGCTGCTCTGGGTTCTGAAGGACACTTATTCCCCAACAGGACACTGTCAGACAATCGCTCCTATGCAGACACTAGGACATGACTCCAAAGACCGGGTTGTGACGGCAGATGCTTGGCCCATATTCCTCATAGTCCTTCTTGGTGTGACAGACCTGAAAGAACTCCGGCTGCGGGAGGAGCAGCCAGAAAGAGGAAGAAGATGAGCAGGTGGGAAGAGGAAAACATTGAGCAAATGGGAGGGACTTATCCAAGGGTCTCTGCCAATCATGGTACCACACCTGATCTGATAACAAACCAGGCAGAACTTGACTTCGCTTTTTAAAATTCACTCAGCAATTCCCAACTTTACAAAGCAACAACAAATCTACTTAGTTTCCCTTACTGGGATCAAAAATGTGTCAACCTGAACTAAAAATGGCTGCTAACAAACTCTGGGGGTGGGGGGAATATTAATAAATAAAATAACCACATGGAAGGGACAATGAGCAGGGTGGACTTTTTTGGTTTTTTTTTTTTTTTTGGTTTTTGGTGGTGGTGGTGGTAGTAGTGGGGTGTTTTGTTTGTTTGTTTGTTTGTTTTGTTCTGTTTTTGGTTGCTGTTCTTTTCAAGGCAGGGTTTCTCTATGTAGCCCTGACTGTCCTGTAACTCACTGTGTAGACCAGGCTGGCCTCTGCCTCCTAAATGCTGGGATTAAAGGCATGTGCCACCACCGTGTTTGTTAATAAAGCATACAATTTAAGTGACTAAAATATTTTTATATCAAGTAGAATTTGTTTTGCATATTTAAAGCCATGCAAACAGAACACATGCTATTTCACATTTGTAGACAATACTTATCCAAACTCAATAGGAAAGCACAAATGACAAGAGATCAGGGACTTACAGTTAAGGCTAGCATCGAGCCTCCAAACCACACGGCATAGCGCTGCATGTGGTGAGTGATCACCTGCACCTCCACAGGCTTAGGCTGCAAAAGAAAGCAACTGCGTTTAGTCTGCATTTAGTCTGTGCACTGCATCCTCCAAGCAGTGTGTCCATGATAGACAGTGACTCCTCCGGTGACGGCCTCAGTCATGCTATAGGCCCAGCCCACAGATTCAGGAGACCCCTTCTTCCAATACTAAAACACACAATTAATCAAACCAATAGCTTCCCTCAAACAAATCACAGGGTGTAGCAAGGCCAGTAACAAAGTGAACCCCCAAACACTATAACAAAACAAACACTGCACCGGGCACCTTCACTGCCGTAGGTTCTCTTCCCCACCAAAGCCCACCTCAGGGAGAAGCCCAGACAGCACCCAGCAGCTCAGAGCTGTGGTCTTGGATGAGCATGGCCTGGCTCCCCACGCACAGCAGTTTTTTTCCATTTAATGAGAACATTTCCTCACCACAAGCCCATCTTGTCTCTGCATCACCCTGGTCACACACATTGATGCCTGACTGACCCAGGTGGTTTTAAGGACGACCTCCCATGAATTCCAGCATCAACCCTCGGCTACCCACCCCCCAGTGAAGCTTGGCTCTACCCCCACAGCGGCTGGCACACAGCCTCCTACCTTTATCCTGCCTCCACTGAGCTCTTGGCTCAGCTTTAACCTGGCATCCACCACTCTTTTCAAATCTCTCTGCAGACGACGTCCAAAATCTCTGAACATTGTGGAGCCTCCAGAAAGAACGACGTTCTGAAAGACCAAAGTGGACAGTGCACAGCCTTGGGTGAGACTGAGTGCCTGTGATGGTTCAGTCTCTGCATACAGCAGGATGACTTATGTAAGTAACACACTGTGCAGCATGAGCGCCCCCTGTCGGAGTTGAAGGCAGACTGCTGCTGGGCTGCCTGCAGCAACTCTCCCACACCCTCTCCTCTTCCCTGCACTGAGTCCCCTGGAATCCTTCAGCTGACACCACCAGCCAGAAAGCACAGGTTTGCTGTGTTTGCAAAGACTGGATACAAACTGCAGAGATATGGGGAGGCTGGGACTTGCAGCTCGAGAAGCAAATTGCCTATCTTAGGCTAGCTTTAGCCCCTGAATTGCCATTCCTTGTCCACCTCTGTGTCAGAACAAACATCCTTTGACTAATGTATAAAAGCCTTAGTAAGCTATCAGCCTAGAAGATCCCGAGTTTCCGCCAAACCAAAAGTTAAGACAGTCTACGAATAGCATTTGGGGCCTACAGAAAGGCTCCCCCATCTTGCTCTAGTTGCCTCTCTTACATGCCCACCAATGCATTTGAACTTGTTTTGACCTATAACTTTCTTCATCCTGTAAAACTCTGAAAATGCTTCCACATTGGAACATGGAATCTGGGGTGACCCCAATCTGCATTTCTGGCTGTGGTCCCCTAAAGTGGGCTCTAGGATGGGCTCCTGCTTTCTTTAAGAGTGGCACTCCTGCGTTGTGGGCTGACTCTCCTCAGAGCTCTACCATGCTGTCTGTCTCTGTCACTAGGGTCTGAACTCCTCAGAGTCTCCAACATGTCTGATTCTACATGGCATTAATAACTGCCCCCCTTGAATCCGTCACCTGAGACCTTTCGCTAGCCAAAAGGCGTACATTATATATATATATATTTTGTGACAGCACAATACCAAACATTTCCCTGGTACTTCCTCCACTGAAAGCAACTGAAAACACATAGCAATTCATGCCCACGCTCCCCATGCCCTGGGCAGAACCCTGACAAGAGCCAAGAAGCCAGAAAATCCACATTAACTGATCCACAGGCTCTATATAATAGCCAACAGGGTCTTCCCTCCTACTGGAACCCATCAGAGCCGAAATGCTGAAAGGAAGCATATTCAAATCCCCTGGGACATTTTCAAATGGCTCCTCCCTCTGCCCACAGCCCCATGATCGCTCCAGCCTCTATCATGCGACCACACCAGACGTCTGGTGGGTGAGGCAGGATGAGAATCATGAAACTGACTGACTGTTACAATGAAAGGCAGCTCTATTCTCTCAGGCTACAGAATATTATTTAGGACAATGAAAGTGAAATTGCCCTCATTTAACTTTCTGACAGAAAATATCATTTGAGAAAACTATAAAGAAAATAAAAACCATCCTTCAAGGATCCATGAGTTCCCACACTGCCTTTCTGGATGCCAGGCACCCCATCAGCCAGCCAATCCCTCACAAGTTTATGGGAAAGCGAAATCACACAGATCCAGGCCAGAGAGCCCAGGTTAGGCTGGGTCTGTTCCACTCATTACTGCTCGCTGCCAGTGAGAGATGGCCAAGCTGAGAACCACAGCTGCTGAGGTGAGATATGTAGAGCAGGCAGTAGAGACAGAGGCAGAAGAGCAGAGTCCTGTAAAGCCATCTCAGATCTAGTCTTCTGCCTTGATACATAGTCCAGCTCTAACATGAGTTTATGTAGAAATTTCAGCTCTAATAGCCTACCCATAGCCTTAGGAAAGCCTACAAGAAACCCACACTCTTGTTCACTCTATACCTCAGGATGGCTGCCCCATGACTTTCCAGGGAGTCTCCTATCTGCCTCCTACCTCATCTTAGGAGACTAGGATCACAGACAGACTGCCACCCTAACCTGGGTTATAGATGCAGATTGCCACCCTAACCTGGGTTACTCACACATATACAGCAAGTCCTTTTACCCAGTCTTTCACTTTTTTAAATGTATAAAGCAAGCACGGTTCATTTTCTTGGAAAACATGAAATGAATGTTGTTAGTAGGTCCCAAATATTGTTTCTAAAATGTCTTTCTCTAGAATGACAGGAAGTTCATATCTTAAAATGTGATTTTTACATTTTTAAAACTTTTTCAAAGTCATAGGCCCCTTTAAGAATCTTTAGATTTAGAGGTATGAGCCCTTTCTTGTGCCAGAGAATGTTCCCAGTGTGGCCCATGGTCTGCCCAATGCAACTTTAGGAGTTTAGTGCCTTTTCCCAGTGATAGTGCTTGCTAAGGGAAGAGGCTGTATCCCTGGCCAACACAGTGCACTCCTGGCTGTCACAGTGCTCCCCTGGCTATCTCAGTGCTCCCCTGGCTGACACAGTGCTCCCCTGGCTGACACAGTACTATCTGGTTGTCACAGTGCTCCCCTGGCTGACACAGTACTCTCTGGCTGTCACACTGCTCCCCTGGCTGTCACACTGCTCCCCTGGCTGTCACAATGCTCCCCTGGCTTTCACAGTGCTCCCCTGGCTGTCACAGTGCACAGGCATAGAAGTCTCTAAGGGCATTTAGTTGTACAAAGTGCATCGTGTGTAAATGTGTGAGTCAATATTACAGCAAGAGTGAAGCTTAGGAAAATGAAGTCCCTGAAAGCAGCAAGAAGTATGGTGATAATGGTGATGGATCACCTGAGAAGTACCACATTTTGAGAACCCACTGGTTGTCCTTACTCCCCCTGAGTCTTCCTAGTGAGTCACCCTGTGAGCAGTCATCTGGATCAGGAAGGCCCACAGGCTTGTTTGTGAACTGGTTTGTTGAGGCAGAAAACTGATCAAACACAGAATGGGACTTAAAATGCAATTCAGTTCACATAGAAGATCTTGGTGCAATAGCTGATATTAATAGTGATTCTACCTTCTTCATAAAGGATCACTATTGGGGCTGGGGACCCGCATATGGTCTGGTAACCATCTCAATAGTTCATCTTCACCAAGCTAGTGAAAGACACTGTGGTCTCCCTTCCCCCCAGCCTGGAACCTGCCTGCTCTAGGGTGGAGCTACCGGCTCATTCGTCCTGCCACGCCCACTGCTGGAACCTGACCTTGCTGCCTGGAGGCACACACGTGTTCGTCCTGCTACTGGACCCTGAGTTACTTGGCGGGAAATTGGGTTCCCTCCCCCTTCCTTTATAAACTGAGTGTCTGGAAATATTAAATTGAGTCTTGATCCGAATGTTGTCTTGACTCCATTGTTTCTTCCACCCTATCTAGTTACCTCTCTTTGCAGGGAACTGCCATTCTCAGTGAACGGTTCGTGTTGTGGACCGCGGGCGGGCCGCAACAGTTGGCGCCAGAACTGGGACCTGAAGAATGGCAGAGAGATGCTAAGAGAAACGACTGCTGTGTGGAGCTCCACAAGAAAGGAAAGAATCGTCGTATCGGAGGAGCATCGGAGCAACGGACAGGTACACATGCTAGCGCTAGCCTAAAAAATTTCAGTTTTGTAAAATGTTGCTGAGGATGCAGTAGGATACGAACAAGTTTGAAGCAGTGCTGACCCAACACTGGTTCTGCTTGGGGTCAGCAGTTCGTAAATCGGAACTAGATACGGAGACAGGCGGTGTGCCGCAGTTTTTTTTAGAAAACTGCTTAGGTGGAAGAAAGAAGGGTTCAAAATCATGGATCAGGCAATTGTGTTTAGTTTTCAGGAGTTGCTTAAGGAAAAAGGAGTAAGGCTTGAAGTACAATTAGTAAGAAATCTTTTAGATAAGATAGATAGCTGTTGTCCATGGTTCAAAGAAGAAGAAACGATAGATTGTGGAACCTGGGAGAAAGTTGGTGAGGCCCTGAATATCGCTCAGACAGATAATTTTACCCTAGGTCTCTGGGCGCTTGTAAATGATGCTATAAAAAATGCAACTTCCCCAGGGCTAAATTGCCCTCAGGCGGAGCTTGTGGTATCTCAGGAGGAGTGCCTATCAGAGAAGGCCTCCTCAGGAAAAGATCTTCTTAACTCAAAAATTGATAATTGTGGAAACTCTGATGATGGACTGAATTTTAACAAAAATCACTCAGATAGAGGAATGGCCCATTACCCTAATGAGAATTGGTCCTCTTGCGAATCTCCCGCTCCACCCACAGTCACCACTTCGGGAGGTGCTACGCATAGGGACACACGGCTAATTGAGTTAGAATTTGAAATTAAGCTTCAGAGGCTGACTAATGAACTTCGGGAACTAAAAAAGATCTCAGAAGCGGAGAAGAGTAACTCTTCTGTAGTTCACCAGGTGCCGCTAGAAAGAGTTGTTAGTCAGACTCGTGGGAAAGGACAGAATTCGTCTAATACGCTGGCCTTTCCTGTGGTCGAGGCAGTTGATCAGCAAGATGCTAGGACCAGACATTACCAGATCTTGGATTTCAAGTTGTTAAAAGAGTTAAAGGCAGCTGTTGTGCAATATGGTCCTTCAGCCCCATTCACTCAAGCATTACTGGACACAGTGGCGGAGTCAAACTTAACCCCCTCAGATTGGAAGACTCTGTCCAAGGCTACCCTGTCAGGAGGAGATTTCTTGCTTTGGGATTCTGAATGGCGAGACGCCAGTAAGAAAACTGCTGCTTCTAATGCTCACGCTGGTAACCCAGACTGGGATAGCAACATGCTTTTAGGAGAGGGTCCATATGAGGGACAGACAAATCAGATTGATTTTCCTGTTGCAGTGTACGTGCAAGTTGCGACAGCCGCACGCCGTGCTTGGGGAAAGTTGCCAGTTAAAGGAGATACTAGTGGAAGTTTAGCTAGCATTCGGCAGGGTTCTGATGAACCATATCAGGACTTTGTGGACAGGCTGTTGATCTTCGCTAGTAGAATCCTTGGAAGTCCAGACACAGGTAGTCCCTTTGTTATGCAGCTGGCTTATGAGAATGCTAACGCAGCTTGCCGAGCTGCAATTCAACCGCATAAGGGACAGACAGATTTGGCGGGATATGTCCGTCTTTGCGCAGACATCGGGCCTTCCTGCGAGTTCTCGCAGGGAACCCACGCGCAAGCAATGTTCTCGAGGAAACGAGAAAATAATGCATGCTTTAATTGTGGAAGTTTGGATCATTTTAGAAGTAATTGTCCTAAGAACAAGGTCACCAAAGGCTCACCTTGCCTTTACCTTATTTGTCCTAAACTTTTTGCAAACTGACATTAAAGGTCAGTCTGCAGCGGAACGCCACTGGCACCCAGTTACTTCTAATTCTTATGCATTGGTAAAATGGAAGGACGCCCTGACTAATAAATGGAAGGGTCCAGATCCAGTCCTAATCTGGGGAAGAGGCTCGGTTTGTGTTTTTTCACGAGATGAAGATGAAGCACGGTGGCTACCAGAGAGATTAATTCGTCAGGTAAACACAGATTCTGTCTCTCCTCGTAAGTATCATTCTAAAGATTAAAATTCCTCTTGAGCTGGGAGTGGAAGCTCTCAAAAAACATTGTTTCCTCTGAGCCAATTCCCCTACAAAAGGCCGGAGATTAACTTTAGCTTTACAATTTGCATCTAAATAAAGTACCTTGACTTCTCCAAACAGAAAATTTACATTACTACACTCTAATTGTTTAGTATTCTTCCTTCTCTCAAGCAGGTCAATCTACATTCTCCGGTTCTCCGCCCCGCCCCTAAGAGCAAACAGGTGGTTCTGCTAATCTCCCTTCCAGGGACATCCCAGCATGTGGCTTTTCAGTCTAAGATAAGATTTAGATTTACCAGGAGAGCTAGGGAAGTAGAAATTTCATATATATTTACAAAGATTAGTTCTTATTTTGATAGATATAGGCTTAGTCCCTTAACTGGCCTCTGGCTTTTCACCCTTGCTGTTACTGCAAGGTGTCCTTAGTTCCTCAGGCTACTGGGAATAACAGGGATGAGGAGGAAAGACTTTCAGCTCCTAGTTTAACCAAAATTAATGGTGTTAATACTGACATAATTCTTGTCTAGGCCTTGCTAAATCTGAGGTTGACAAGTCTCACATAGAGGCCTCGCAATAACTCAGAATTGCGATACTGATTCATAATCATATGAATACGGTATGGGTACCGCTTGGCGCAGGAGATCACTGCGGAGGGAAGGTCCAGTTTGACCGTTTCTGAGTTCCCTGTGCGACACACCTGATTTGAAAGAGGTTGGTATCTGACTCCAGCTAAAAACCAAAATACTTACGGCTCTGCCTCCCCTCCCCAAAAGATACCAAGAGCCACAGATGTGAGTTGTTACAATACTCACGGGAGGAATCAGGTTAATGTCCACCCAAGTCAAGGTTAAAGGCCCACTCATCTACGGATGAGAAAATCATTTGATCACCTCTGTTAAGCATTGCCTATTTAAACTTAATTAATAGGGGGGAGAGAGATTGGAGACCTTGCTGTTGTAAGAGCAGGCCCTTCACTGCCTCCCACCCAAAAAAAATAAAAAAGCCAATTGGCCTTGTACTAGGAGCCAGCCAGTCTTAACCCCTTCTCCCTGGCCCCCTGCCTGTCACCCAAAATTGTGGATAATTATCAGTTCAGTGTTATTCTAAAATTGTTTAGCTAAACTCAGCCAGGGTTCCAACGCCCTACTTAAAAGGCAAACAGGTAGCTACTTATTCAGCACTAATTAGCATTATAAAGTCAGAGCCTACAGCCCAGTAGGCTGCTAGTCAGTCAGTGCTTTTAAGACAGTCTCAGCCAGATACAGTTTACCATTAGAATAGTTAGGGAATCCCACGGAAATAGGTTTTTTCTTTAGCCCTAGGAACTCAGGCAGAACTATTGAACATAGATAATTTTTCTGCCACAGGCCACCCCTTTTTTATTTTTGTTTTGTTATCTAATGGGGGGAAATGTGGTCTCCCTTCCCCCCAGCCTGGAACCTGCCTGCTCTAGGGTGGAGCTACCGGCTCATTCGTCCTGCCACGCCCACTGCTGGAACCTGACCTTGCTGCCTGGAGGCACACACGTGTTCGTCCTGCTACTGGACCCTGAGTTACTTGGCGGGAAATTGGGTTCCCTCCCCCTTCCTTTATAAACTGAGTGTCTGGAAATATTAAATTGAGTCTTGATCCGAATGTTGTCTTGACTCCATTGTTTCTTCCGCCCTATCTAGTTACCTCTCTTTGCAGGGAACTGCCATTCTCAGTGAACCGTTCGTGTTGTGGACCGCGGGCGGGCCGCAACAAGACACTATGTTGGTCAAAAGACACTGAGTCGGTCACGGTCCCTTCCTGTAACACAGGTGGCTCTTCCAAGGACACTAGGTCAGTCACCATCCCTCCTATCCTCACACTTTGTCTAACCACCTGAGAGCATCATGCTTCCTCCTAAACATTTTAGGTGTGTGCACACTAAAACTGTCCCACATTGCAGTGGCCATCTTCAAAGCTGCATTCATAAATACTGCTCCTTCAATATCTTGTTTCTTTGCCTTTTAATAACTTTTACATCTTTTTCCCCTCCAGTCCAAGACCAGCTCAATTTTACAATTACTTGTCATGTCTTTGCAATGGATTTCTTAATTAAAAAATAATAATAATCCACTAGGGAATGAAGTAAATGATCACCAGAATACCCTAGTATTCTGCAGTGCTGTAAGATCTCAGTGCTGTAGACCTGCATAACTCAGAGCTTGGGAGAACAGGAAAACATATGCTTACTTAGAAACTAAACTACCTAGCCCTGCACATATTTGCTAAGTGCCAAATGCTGCTGTGTGCCTTTACAGGCACTCTGCAGTTACGTCAGCTGACTAACCTCTGACATCACAACATCCCTATGTGAGTCTCCTCCAAGGAAGAAAGGCCAAGAAACTAGGGACCCGGGCCTCATGCTGCCCACAAGTGACTTGGCTGCTACACAGCTGTCTGCTCTGGAGCAGCTGCTCCTGACCATGAAGACAGAGAGATACAGCTTCCTCAGAAGCTCTCAGCAGGAGCAGAGCTCAGTGTGTCTCTCTGCAGGAAGCCCGACAGAAAGCAAGCATCTCTCAATAACAATCAGCTCACTCCATCAGATCCTGCTGGATACCCAGGAACTCTGCAAACCACTTAACACTGCCATTGAAAATCTAAATGTAGTCACAGGCCTGGAGAGGTCAGAAATCATCTTAGTCAGGTAGGGATCAGACCTTCTCCAGTCAGCAGGTTCTCAAAGTAGAACCACCCAACTCCAAAATATCTGAAGGAGAGGCGGCCCCTAGAGCCAGCCTCAGGCTAGCATATGCCCTAAAACATAACAAAGTAAAGAAAAAACGGGATGTAAGTTCAGAAAAACACCAAGTACTCAAACACAGGGAAGGGTCAGCACTGAACCAACTTCATGAAGGATGATGTTTCTGGAGAGTTTGCTCTATTAAGGGCGTTTTTACAACACTGCTGAGTGAACACTCAGGACACAGATAGAACCATGATGGGACACATCCATCCTCCTTCTTCTAACTCAGAGCCGCAAGAAAAGCTGAGCAATAACTGATAATCGATAACTGATGATCAATAACTGATGATCAATAACTGACAATCAGGGATACAAGCGACATCTGCTTTCTTACACACATTTCTGGCACACCTGAAGTTTACCAAATTGAATGTGCAGTTTAATTAGAGATAAGGCCTTTGCCCACCTACAGAGTCTAAACTTCTTATGAAGACGTCCATTTTTACATCCTAATGCTTTGGCCACCCCCTCCCTCTGCTTCCCCGCTCCCCAAGTGGCTCGGGATGCATCTGCTGTGTCCCTTTGCACAGTGTGAGGGTGTCAAGTGTTCATGAAACCCACTGTCTTGTCTAGATATTTTTTTCAAGAGCCCTTCTAAAATTACCTCCCTACCAAAAGTCTCCATTTTAAGTTACCTTTGCAAAGTGTGCCCTCTTTCTGCTGGTAGAAAATGCCATGACACAACATTAGATACACACAACCTGTCACCCTTCTGAAGTATAAGTCAGAAAGATTTAAAATAAAAAGCTTTACCACCAGCAAGTTCATTGTCAATATATAATATGGACTGGGGGTATGGCTCGGGGGTAAGCGGCTGGCCAAGTGCAAGCACTAAGTCTCATTTCCAATACCTGTTCAAAAAAGTATCACAACATCAAAAGCAACCATACTTCCTGCTCCTGGAACTTCAGTGCAGCTCAGCTCACACTTGACTTTGAATTCAGTTTGACAGACACATGGCGCCACCTGTGCGCCATCATGTGTAACTGCAGGTACAGTGTTAACCACTCAGGCAAGACCTGGTCTTGCAGGACTGTAATCCAAGCTACTCTGGAATCTGAGGGAAAAGGATTGAAAGCTCAAGACCTGCCTGAGCCAAAGAGCAAGTCTGAGGCCACCTTTAGCAGCTTCGCTTGTCTCAAAAACAATGTGAAGGGACTGGAACGCAGCTCAGCGGCACTACCAAACTTGCCTAGCATATACAAGGCCCTAGGTCCAATCTCCCCACAACACAGGAGAAAAGGAGGACGCTTGCAAACCAGCACAGGCCAGGAAAAAAGAAGCACGCTTCAAGACAGGCTGCCTCTCCTCTCTTGCAGTTTAGATGTCACAGCAGCTACAGGCTCAGCTGACAACTAAAAGTGCACATTTGAGAAAACCCCTAACTGTGAGACACCCAACCATGCCCCTTTTGAAATCCAAGCAAATGTTCAGGCTGGCTTTAGGGGCTGCAGGAATCTGCAGGAATCACTTACATGACTTCTTTTTCCTTCATTTGCATTCCTTTGGCCTCTGATCCTGTGGGGACAGTGACCAGGCAGGCCAGGGACAGTTGTCTTCCAGTGCTCTGAGACTTGACTTTGAGGGTGATTGTGTGTGTTGAACTGTCACACTATCACACCTTGTGACTGAAGCACACAGGAACCCAGGTGTAGCTAACAGAGGTGACACACTGATGCAGGTGATGACACAGTCATTTTTCTCCACTGGAGTCACTGCGTATCCTTCCAAAGTCCTCAGTGGCCCTCGGGACAAACTCAATCTCTACCTCTGTGCAAGGCCATGTCTTCCCTGAGAATCCCAGCCAGCACACAGTGGCACACCCGTCTCCTTCAGGTCCCACGTGATCTGGCTTTGGGCAAGCCTCAGGCTTCTCAATCACTACTGTGTATATAAATATCAGGCCCAGGGATGCTGAGTCCCTTCCCACCCACAGCACACTCTGCTCCTGGCTCTGCAAACACTCTTCTCCTTAAAGATTTATTTTACTTTTTTAGTTATGTGTATGCATGTGCACATTTCTGTATGTGCATGTTACACATATGTACTGGTGCCTGCAGAGGGCAAAAGAGGGCATTGGAACCCTGGATCTGGGGTACACACTGTTATGAGTACCCAGTGTGGGTGCTGGATCCTGTGTAATACATGTTCTTAACTAGCAAGCCAGCTCTCGTTTTTGTTTTTGTTTTTGTTTTCCAAGGCAATTTCTCTTTGTAGCCCTGGCTGTCTCAGAACCTACTCTGTAGACCAGACTGACCTGGAACTCAGAGATCTGCTGGCCTCTCCTTACTGAGAGCCAGGATTAAAGGTGTGTGTCACCACCTTGCAAAGATTACATTTTAGTTCCCATCTTTGTGTTCCCTGTTCTGAGCAGATCACACCAGCCTGGGGGACACCAGTCTGAGCTGTCCCACAGTGTAGCCCTTAGTCCAATATTTCTATTTATATCTGTATCAATTTAAATTAAACAAAATTTTATATGCCTTCTTGTTGCAACCACATTTGAAGGATGCAGCAGCCACATTTGGCCAGAACTGGCACTGCCCTGGATGCCAGAACTGCAGCCACATCCACTGTGGTACAACCCCATGGGGAGCATTAGCTCCAGGAAGCCCCTGAAGCACCAAACTGGGCTCAAACCGGGTGCCCATCCGTCATTATGCTCACCTCACTAGATGCCACTGAATCCCTGCTTCCTGAGCGCCTGTGCTGAGCCTAGCGAGCAGCCAGCAGACACCCCGGCGGGGCATCGTGAGAGAACTTATCACTTATCATCCTACCCCTGCATTAAAATACCTGAATTCGAGAGTAGGGCCACAGGCCTCATCCGGCCGGATCAGCACCAGGGTAGCTAGAGCGCAGGGTCGGCTGACACCCGCCAGCTACCCACGACCCCCGCCACAGGATCTTAAGACTTCTGGAGAGTGGAACACAGCTTCTGCTCCAATCCAATTGCTGGCGGGACCTGAGACTGCATTAGTTAGGGAAGCAGAAAACCGGCCTGAGTAGGACCACAGGCCTCTTCCGGCTGGACCAGCACCGGAGTACTGCCAGCTACCCACGAACCCCGACGCAGGATTTTGAGACTGCTGGTGAGTGGAACACAGCTTCTGCTCCAATCTTTAAACAGTGACAACGATAACAACTAACCCCAGAGATTACCAGATGGCGAAAGGTAAACGTAATAATCTTACTAACAGAAACCAAGACCACTCACCATCATCAGAACCCAGCACTCCCACTTCGCCCAGTCCAGGGCACCCCAACACACCGGAAAAGCAAGACACGGATCTAAAAGCATATCTCCTGATGATGGTAGAGGACTTCAAGAAGGACTTTAATAACACACTTAAAGAAATACAAAGGAACACTGGTAAACAGGTAGAAGACATTAAAGAGGAAGCACAAAAATCCCTTAAAGAATTGCAGGAGAACACAGCTAAAGAGTTTCAAATCCTTAAAGAAAAACAGGATAACCTAATCAAACACGTAGAAGTCCTTAATGAAAAACAGGAAAACACATCCAAACAGATGATGGAAATGAACAAAACCATACTAGACCTAAAAAGGGAAGTAGACACAATAAAGAAAACCCAAAATGAGGCAACACTGGAGATAGAAACCCTAGGAAAGAAATCTGGAACCATAGATACCAGCATCAGCAACAGAATACAAGAGATGGAAGAGAGAATCTCAGGTGCAGAAGATTCCATAGAGAACATCAGCACAACAATCAAGGAAAATGTAAAATGCAAAAAGATCCTAACTCAAAACATCCAAGAAATACAGGACACAATGAGAAGACCAAACCTACGGATAATAGGAGTGGATGAGAATGAAGATTTTCAACTCAAAGGACCAGCAAACATCTTCAACAAAATTATAGAAGAAAACTTCCCAAGTCTAAAGAAAGAGATGCCCATGAACATACAAGAAGCCTACAGAACTCCAAATAGACTGGACCAGAAAAGAAATACCTCCCGACACATAATAATCAGAACAACAAATGCTCTAAATAAAGATAGAATACTAAAAGCAGTAAGAGAAAAAGGCCAAGTAACATATAAAGGCAAGCCTATCAGAATTACACCAGATTTCTCACCAGAGACTATGAAAGCCAGAAGATCCTGGACGGATGTTATACAGACACTAAAAGAACACAAATTCCAGCCCAGGCTACTATACCCAGCCAAACTCTCAATTAACATAGATGGAGAAACCAAAGTATTCCACGACAAAACCAAATTCACACATTATCTCTCCACGAATCCAGCCCTTCAAAGGATAATAACAGAAAAAAACCAATACAAGGACAGGAACCACGCCCTAGAAACTACAAGAAGGTAATCCCTCAACAAACCTAAAAGAAGACAGCCACAAGAAGAGAATGCCAACTTTAACAACAAAAATAACAGGAAACAACAATTACTTTTCCTTAATATCTCTTAATATCAATGGACTCAACTCCCCGATAAAAAGACATAGACTAACAAACTGGCTACACAAACAAGACCCAACATTTTGCTGCTTACAGGAAACTCATCTCAGAGAAAAAGATAGACACTACCTCAGAATGAAAGGCTGGAAAACAATTTTCCAAGCAAATGGTATGAAGAAACAAGCTGGAGTAGCCATTCTAATATCTGATAAGATTGACTTCCAACCCAAAGTCATTAAAAAAGACAGGGAGGGACACTTCATACTCATCAAAGGTAAAATCCTCCAAGAGGAACTATCAATCCTGAATATCTATGCTCCAAATACAAAGGCAGCCACATTCATTAAAGAAACTTTAGTAAATCTCAAAGCACACATTGCACCTCATACAATAATAGTGGGAGACTTCAACACACCACTTTCACCAATGGACAGATCATGGAAACAGAAACTAAACAGGGACACAGAGAAACTAAGAGAAATTATGAATCAAATGGATCTGGCAGATATCTACAGAACATTCTATCCTAAAACAAAAGGATATACCTTCTTCTCAGCACCTCATGGTACCTTCTCCAAAATTGACCACATAATTGGTCATAAAACAGGCCTCAACAGATACAAAAATATTGAAATTGTCCCATGCATCCTATCAGATCACCATGGACTAAGGCTGATCTTCAATAACAAAATAAATAATCAAAAGCCAACCTTCACGTGGAAACTGAACAACACTCTTCTCAATGATACCTTGGTCAAGGAAGGAATAAAGAAAGAAATTAAGGACTTTTTAGAGTTCAATGAAAATGAAGCCACAACATACCCAAACTTATGGGACACAATGAAAGCATTTCTAAGAGGAAAACTCATAGCTCTGAGTGCCTCCAAAAGGAAACTAGAGAGAGCACACATTAGCAGCTTGACAACATACCTAAAAGCACTAGAACAAAAGGAAGCAAATTCACCCAAGAGGAGTAGACGGCAGGAAATAATCAAACTCAGGGGCGAAATCAACCAAGTGGAAACAAGAAGAACTATTCAAAGAATCAACCAATCAAGGAGCTGGTTCTTTGAGAAAATCAACAAGATAGATAAACCCTTAGCCAGACTCACTAGAGGGCACAGGGAAAGCATCCTAATTAACAAAATCAGAAATGAAAAAGGAGACATAACAACAGATCCTGAAGACATCCAAAACACCATCAGATCCTTCTACCAAAGGCTATACTCAACAAAACTGGAGAACCTGGATGAAATGGAGAAGTTCCTAGACAGATACCAGGTACCAAAGTTGAATCAAGATCAGGTTAATGATCTAAACAGCCCTATATCCCCCAAAGAAATAGAAGCAGTCATTAATAGTCTCCCAACTAAAAAAAGCCCAGGACCAGATGGGTTTAGTGCAGAGTTCTATCAGACCTTCAAAGAAGATCTAATCCCAGTTCTTCACAAACTATTCCACAAAATAGAAACAGAAGGTACTCTACCCAACTCATTCTATGAAGCCACAATTACTCTGATACCTAAACCACAAAAAGACCCAACAAAGATAGAAAACTTCAGACCAATATCCCTTATGAATATTGATGCAAAAATCCTCAATAAAGTTCTTGCTAACCGAATCCAAGAACACATCAAAACAATCATCCATCCTGACCAAGTAGGTTTCATCCCAGGGATGCAGGGATGGTTCAATATACGGAAATCCATCAACGTAATCCAGTATATAAACAAACTCAAAGACAAAAACCACATGGTCATCTCCTTAGATGCGGAAAAAGCATTTGACAAGATCCAACACCCATTCATGATAAAAGTCTTGGAAAGATCAGGAATTCAAGGCCCATACCTAAACATGATAAAAGCAATCTACAGCAAACCAGTAGCCAACATCAAAGTAAATGGTGAGAAGCTTGAAGCAATCCCTCTAAAATCAGGGACTAGACAAGGCTGTCCACTTTCTCCATACCTATTCAACATTGTACTTGAAGTCCTAGCCAGAGCAATTCGACAACAAAAGGAGATCAAAGGGATACAAATTGGAAAAGATGAAGTCAAAATATCACTCTTTGCAGATGATATGATAGTATATATAAGTGACCCTAAAAATTCCACCAGAGAACTCCTAAGCCTGATAAACAGCTTTGGTGAAGTAGCTGGATATAAAATTAACTCAAACAAATCAATGGCCTTTCTCTACACAAAGAATAAACAGGCTGAGAAAGAAATTAGGGAAACAACACCCTTCTCAATAGTCACAAATAATATAAAATATCTTGGCGTGACTCTAACTAAGGAAGTGAAAGATCTGTATAATAAAAACTTCAAGTCTCTGAAGAAAGAAATTATAGAAGATCTCAGAAGATGGAAAGATCTCCCATGCTCATGGATTGGCAGGATCAACATTGTAAAAATGACTATCTTGCCAAAAGCAATCTACAGATTCAATGCAATCCCCATCAAAATTCCAAATCAATTCTTCAACGAATTAGAAAGTGCAATCTGCAAATTCATCTGGAATAACAAAAAACCTAGGATAGCAAAAACTCTTCTCAAGGATAAAAGAACCTCTGGTGGAATCACCATGCCGGACCTAAAGCTCTACTACAGAGCAATTGTGATAAAAACTGCATGGTACTGGTATAGTGACAGACAAATAGACCAATGGAATAGAATTGAAGACCCAGAAATGAACCCACACACCTACGGTCACTTGATCTTCGACAAGGGAGCTAAAAACATCCAGTGGAAGAAAGACAGCATTTTCAACAAATGGTGCTGGCACAACTGGTTGTTAACATGTAGAAGAATGCGAATCGATCCATTCCTATCTCCTTGTACTAAGGTCAAGTCTAAGTGGATCAAGGAACTTCACATAAAACCAGAGACACTGAAATTTATAGAGGAGAAAGTGGGGAAAAGCCTTGAAGATATGGGCACAGGGGAAAAATTCCTGAATAGAACAGTAATGGCTTGTGCTGTAAGATCGAGAATTGACAAGTGGGACCTCATGAAACTACAAAGCTTCTGCAAGGCTAAAGACACCATCAATAAGACAAAAAAACCACCAACAGATTGGGAAAGGATCTTCACCTATCCTAAATCAGATAAGGGACTAATATCCAATATATATAAAGAACTCAAAAGGTGGACTCCAGAAAGTCAAATAACCCCATTAAAAAATGGGGCTCAGAACTGAACAAAGAATTCTCACCTGAGGAATACCGAATGGCAGAGAAGCACCTGAAAAAATGTTCAACATCCTTAATCATCAGGGAAATGCAAATCAAAACAACCCTGAGATTCCACCTCACACCAGTCAGAATGGCTAAGATCAAAAATTCAGGTGACAGCAGATGCTGGCGAGGATGTGGAGAAAGAGGAACACTCCTCCATTGTTGGTGGGATTGCAAGCTTGTACAACCACTCTGGAAATCAGTCTGGCGGTTCCTCAGAAAATTGGACATAGTACTACCGGAGGATCCAGCAATACCTCTCCTGGGCATATATCCAGAAGATGTCCCAACCGGTAAAAAGGACACATGCTCCACTATGTTCATAGCAGCCCTATTTATAATAGCCAGAAGCTGGAAAGAACCCAGATGTCCCTCAACAGAGGAATGGATACAGAAATTATGATACATTTACACAATGGAGTACTACTCAGCTATTAAAAAGAATGAATTTATGAAATTCCTAGCCAAATGGATGGACCTGGAGGGCATCATCTTGAGTGAAGTAACACAATCACAAAAGAACTCACACAATATGTATTCACTGATAAGTGGATATTAGCCCAAATCTTAGGATACCCAAGATATAAGATACAATTTGCTAAACGCATGAAACTCAAGAAGAATGAAGACCAAAGTGTGGACACTGTGCACCTTCTTAGAATTGGGAACAAAACACCCAGGGAAGGAGTTACAGAGACAAAGTTCGTAGCTGTGATGAAAGGATGGACCATTTAGAGACTGCCGTATCCAGGGATCCATCACATAATCAGCTTCTAAACGCTGACACCATTGCATACACTAGCAAGATTTTGCTGAAAGGACCCAAATATAACTGTCTCTTGTGAGACGATGCCGGGGCCTAGCAAACACAGGAGTGGATGTTCACAGTCAGCTATTGGATGTATCACAGGGCTCCCAATGGAGAAGCTAGAGAAAGTACCCAAGGAGCTAAAGGGATCTGCAACCCTATTGTTGGAACAACATGATGTACTAACCAGAACCCCGGAGCTCTTGTCTCTAGCTGCATATGTATCGAAAGATGACCTAGTCGGCCATCAATGGAAAGAGAGGCCCATTGGACTTGCAAACTTTATATGCCCCAATATAGGGGAATGCCAGGGCCAAAAGAATGGGAATGGGTGGGTAGGGAAGTGGGGGGCGCTATGGGGGACGTTTGGGATAGCATTGGAAATGTAATTGAGGAAAATATGAAATAAAAATATTAAAAATTAAAAAAAAAACCTGAATTCAGCCATGACTAGTTGTTCACACCAGGCTTCCTTTCCCACTAAGATGGAAAGAAATCTTAGTGTTTTGGAGTAAATTAGCAGGAAGCACATTTAAATGTTGTGGGTAGGTTTAAACGTTCTGTAACTGTTAAACCCGTGACCCTGTCCAAATCTAAACCACTGCCTTCCGTCTGCTTGCATCTTGAACTTGCATTTGGTTTCACTGGAAAGGGACATTTGTAAAGGATGCTGGGTTGAGATGTAGCTCACTAGCAGAGTGCTTGCCTACAATGACCTGCATTCTATCCCTAGTACTGAAGGGAGAGAAAGGAGAGACAAAGATAAAACACCACTAGTAGATATGTTTTCTAATTTTCTGTTTCATCTATTGAAGATATCAGACCTACTCAACATCAATAGATAATATACACAGCTTGTTCACCCTGCATCCTGCTGTTCTGACTTACAAGCACTAAGATAATTACTATACTAGACCCAATTCAAGCCACTAGTTATAGAAAAAGCCAACTTCGAGCACATCAAGATGCAATCACATCTTCTTGACAATAGAACAAGTAGGATATTTTCCCACCTTCCGACCTAGTGCCAAAGCAGGATGACAGATGTCTCATACTGCCACCTCCTTCCGGCCCTGCTGCACCCAGGCTTCAGGAAGGGTGAATTCCTTATGCACCCCTAGATCCCTGCCTCTGTGCTCAGGAATCTATACCAGGCAGGCCTCTCCCACACCTGCTGAGAGGCCAGCTCTGACTGGCTTGGAAGGTGCCTTCCCAAAGCCTTGATCCCTCTAATTAAAAGCAAGCTGCTCATCCTTCAGTTACCATAACTGCATGGTTCGTTTAATGCCATTTAGCTTGCAGTGGTTCCTATTAATTATTTCAGTATTTTCTGCTTTTTGATCAGTTCCTAAAGACAAGCACACCACCACATACATATTAAATCTCCTTAAATTTAACAATACAGCTAGTATCAGTAAGCACTCAAGACAACACACACACTAGAGAAAAAGACACCCAATTACATGATAAAGCAATTATAACTGGTCCACCTTCATGCAGAACAGACAAAATACTAAACACCAGATAATCCAAGAATGGACTAGCTGCTGACAGTAGCTGTCAACTTAGCCAAACTCTAGAAATGTTTTTAATATGCATTTAATATGCCTCCTCCCTAACCCCGGCCCAGCTATGTGAGGATATGTGGAACAGGACACAAGCTGCTGTCTGATAGTGAAGTCTACTGTACATGGAATTTGCTGTCAGTGGCTCTTAGGCTTCTCAACACATGCACACTCATAGCAAGCTATGAGGTGGTGAGTGAATGAATTAGTCAGCTTAACATGGTTTCTGCAGTGGATGCATACACCAAATCAACCTGTCCACACCACAAACACACACTGTTTTTATGTCAACCACACCCCCATAAAGCTAAGCGAACAGTCCAAATCTTCAGAGCCATCTTTTATTCTTACTGGTTGTTTTTCTTCTTGCCTGAGAACCTGGACAAGATGTTGGCTCGATGGCCAACAAAGTCTTGGGTCACTCCACAGTCTAAAGCGAGCCACCTCTTACCCACTCGGTCATAAGAAACCCCCTGAAAATCACCAAGGCTGAATGAGCAAAATAGAACAGCCTTGGCCCCACAAGTCTGGATTACTCAAGAAAGGAGAAGGCTCCAAACAAGAAGAAAGATAACCTTCTAGGGCTGAACAGGATATCATGGAGCTTGCTGCAAACTCCGTCCATCAGTTCTCCACTGTCTGGATAAAGCTGTGAGACTGGAGGGAAAGCACACAGGAGGATGACATCAGGAACATAACATCCGCACTCCTAGGAGAGGGCGTTTTACAATCCAGGAATCCATCAAGGTCCACCAAATGTGTTATTCCCCCTGTCTAATCTGAGTTTCCCTGGGCCTAGACCATGTTGTCCAATCGTTCTGATCCACTGATTGCTGCCCCACTGTGAAAGGGGCCTAGGTCACTGGCAAGAATGAAGAAGAGAGGGCCTCAGAACAAAAATGAAAACAAGAGGCACCCCCTACAGACAGCAGGTGTTGGGCTATGCACAGAAAGACACCCGTGTGTGCTACAGATTGTGTCTTCTAACCTAATTTCTTTAGACACTCAAACACCTATATGTCTGTACATTTAGCCACTGTGAAACTGAGGCCACAGGATATTTTTCAAGTGGGCATCCATAATTCTCAATATTCCACTTTCTCATCACACCCTGGCTTCGGGAAGCAGTCCCTTTCTTAGTGGTAGTAGTAGAAGCTGAGATGCCCACCAAATACTGCCAGAGCAAGAAGAGTGACCCGAGGGCTGCCCAAGGAGGGAGTGGCAGCTTCCTGAAAGAACCCAAGACAATGTCAAACTCACTGAGGCGCCACAATGGCTGCTGCCCTAAGAAAGACAAGAACCCCCAAGGTCCATTTCCTGTCAGAATCTAGTTACAGCAATGAATGTCTCAGGAGACAGAGGAGGGGCAGCCTCTTTTGACTCTCCTCTCTCTCCAGAGTAGAATGCTCAAGCTTCATTAAAAACAACACATAGTGTGGCCAACCCCACTGTCCTCAGCCTTCCCAGCTCAGTGGGACTTGAATTCTATCACTTCCGATGCTACAATAGCAACTAGCAGCCCCATACCGACCTGGCACCCTGCCCCCTGCCACCCTACCCACCCAGCAGCCTACCCAAAGAGAGAACCTGTTAAAAAATGCTCCCCCCACCCACCCACCAAATTGGCCTGTGGTTAAGTCTGTGATACATTTCCTTGATATGCGAAGGTCCAGGTCTCTGGGGGGTGGAGCCATCCCTAGGCTAGTGAACCTGGATGCTATAAGAAAACAGGCTGTGTAAGCCACGGGGAGCAAGCCAGTAGGGAACATCCCTCTATGGCCTCTGCACCAACTCCTGGCTGAAGATTCCTGCCTTGAGCACATACCCTGGCATTCCTACATGATGGGTTGTGATTGGGACACAGAAGCCAAACACTGTTCATCCCTCCGGTTGTTTCTGGTCATAGTGTTTATCACAGCAATAGAAACCCTGAGACAACTCCTGTATATCTATTAACTTCTTATACACACAAACGAAGGTCATGTACACTAGTTACTGTCACAAACTGGATGGCCAGGCAAGCTAAAGCCTCTACAGCCCACAGTGGAGGAGTGGTTCTCCTAGGGAGAAGAAGGCAAGGTTTTTTCTCACTATCTCTTCAGCGATAGGCTGAGTGACTCAGTAGGGAAGGCCTAAACTTATCAAAGATACAGGAAACTGGTTCAAAAGCCAACCTTGCCATTTAGCAGTTAACATGATCCTCCCAAATACATACAAGTTCAAAGACACGGTATACTCTAGACCCCCTACATGCAGAAACCTCACTAACTCAGAGCTGTATGGATGGGCTTTGGGACAGGGACTGGTATTTCAAGGGCTCGTCTCTGTTTGACTGTGATATGCAGACAGAAACAGCATGCCTACAGGGAGTGGCCATAGGCAACTGTTTGATTCAGTTCTCTAACATATACACACTCAATGCATCACAGATATTTGTTAATTGATTAAGGCCTACAATTAGTAATGTGCTTTCAAGAATAATCTGTTCAGCTGGAAGAAGCTCAAGGTTGCTTCTCAACAGCAACAGGACCTGGAAAGCAACGAGACACAAAATTCAATCTGGAAGTATGTGTGTGACTGTATAGTGACTCTCAGTACAAGATTAATGAAAGCCCGGAAATGCTATACAAATAATCCAACAAACAGAGCATTAAGGCAAATGACTACAAGTTTAGAGTCAACCTAGACTGCACAGCAAAATCCTGTAAATAAAAGATATATATATATAAGAATAAGGAAATGCAAGTAACTATTAAACCCCTTGCACTATACTCATATGAGTTGGATGACAATAGCTGTTTTCCCACCAAAGACTTTTCCATGGGAATTTACCCCATTCTTTAAAAGGTATGTAGTACCTAGTATGGAACACAGTAGTAGTTAATACATTTTCACTAAGCACCTTTCTCTGTTTAAAATGTAGATGCCTGTGTGTGCATAGTGTAATGTGAGGTCATGAAGCTGAATCAAAGGCTCGATGCACACATGCACGTTAGCTGAGGATGAAGGCTTGATGCACACATGCACATGTTATCTGAAGATAATTTCTGCTCTTGCTAACCAGCTGTCAGCCATTATTCATTTCATGTAACAATGACTAGATTTCTCTCGTTTCATTCTTACAATTCCAGACAATCAAAGAATTTTGAAAAACTCCTCCACGTGCATATTTGTACTTACTGCCGGGCTAACCTCAGCACTGACCGTAAATACCCAGCAAAGAATAAGAGCGGTTCCCAGAGAGCCTGAGCAGGGCAAACCTTCCTCTTTCAATTGGTGTGTATGGCTCAGGCTGTGTAACTCAATCCAGTTTGACAGTCAAGACAAAAAGACAGCTCACGCCAGGCATGGAGACACAGGGTTTGAAACCCCAGTGCTAGGGAGGGCGAGACAGGAAAGTCATGGTCTGCGCTCAAGCAGAGGAGGGAGGGGAAGGGAGGAAGAAAAGAGTTTGAAAAGTCCCTCTGTTGGTTGTGTCATATTCCCAGCGTCCCACTCATCCCCTCTCTGAGTCAAAGCTCTCAGTTATACACAACTGGAATTCGTTTCCTGCCGGGAGCAGGAAAACAGTGATGAAGACTTGCTACATGGATAGCCAACAACTACAGGCCTTTTATGTGGGAAGGAACTCAAAACACCTTACCCAAGAAGTTTATACCTTATACAGCGGCCGGCGCACATCTATGGGACAGCTCTGTATGACGTCATCAACAACATCCGAGATGGACTCCATAAAGTCTGGGTTGGCAAACTATATTTTATATAAATAGGAAAGAAATATTATACACTTTCTCAAGTAACACAAACTATTTTCAAACAAAATGTTAAGACTTCATTTTTACTTTTAATTATGTACTTTGTTATGTGTGTGGGTGTGTCTGGGTGTGGGTTTGAGCATCTGAGTGCAGTGCCCGCAGAGACCAGAAGAAGACAGCATATCACCTGGAGCTGGAGTTGCAGACAGTTATGAGCCAGTTCACCAGCTGGGCATTCACTGGTTTTACACGAACAGTCACAAAACACTCCGTCTTACTGTTACTTTCATACAGGGATCAATGCACACAGGCCTTGAGATTAGTGACTGCTTTATTCCTACAGGTCCCTGGAGATCAGTTTCAAATCCATTTCTTCTATTGCTCTTCAGAGATCTTCCTCATGCCCAGGATAACCCCAACCTTAACTGTTAAAGCGGGTAAGCCTACAGCAAGGCACACCAGGCAACCACTCTGCAGAGGGAACCACCATGTGAAACCAACTTGCTCACTGGGTCCCTTTACTGGGAACTGCTCCTTCTGCACACTGGAGGGCAGCATCGCTCCACATACACTACTCAGTACACTCAGACATCTTACCTCAGGGTGAAAGAATATTTCTGGTCCCAGGAACCTTTCATAACCAACATCTATAATGAACTTCTTCCGGTTGATGGCATTGATCCCTGTGTACTGTTTGATCCACTTCCGAGGATCTACGTCATACTTAGCAAATTCTCTGACAATATCCGGGCAAATATAACAGTACTTCTCCTGTATGTACACAAAAAGACATGGCCAAAGCATTGATAAGTACCCGCACCTCTGCCCTCTGACAAATACACAGGAACCCACATCTCACAGACACCTCTGAACTCATCTCTGCCTACACTGTAACTCTTGTGTGATTGAACCATCAAGCATGTGTCCTGTTGTCTTTCAGCTTAAGCATGACTACACTTGAGTAGGTAAGTCTGTTTTCTCTGCAATGATTACACATCACTACCATGTTCTCCCTAATTCTGTTGCCATTTTGTCTGAAATAATATCTATCTATAAAACATTAGCTCCTTGTCTCCACCCAGGCTTTGCTGGCCCCTCAGGCTCCCTATCAGGTGCCAGCCTCACTACTGTCCACAAGACCAACAAGCTAAGCTTGGCCCAGAAGCCAACTGCATGAGAGAGACAGAGAGACAGAGAGAGAGAGAGAGAGACAGAGAGAGAGAGAGACAGAGAGAGAGAGAGAGACAGACAGAGAGAGAGAGAGAGAGAGAGAGTATGTGCACGCATGCGTGCCTAAGGGAATGCTATCTGTCCTCCTGTTAAATGTCTGCTTGATCCCCTGACCTTGCTGGTTAGGTATTCTAAGTCACTTGATCAACACTGGAGATACACAGTCGATGAAACACTTAGATCCCTCTCAGAGGCCATCTAGCTCAGAGTCAGACACTAGGTGACTGAAATAAGCAAACATCATGACATCAGTTGGCAGCTACTGTAGAATAAGAGCAGAATCAGGCGAGAGCACTGGGGCTGCCAAGAGATGGCTCCCACTGAGGAAAAGGAAACAAAGGCTGAGGGGAAACCTTGGAAATATTTTAGTCTACAAAGAAGTCTGAGGACATCTTTTCAAATCTCTCCCCACCATGGAACGACCAGTTTTTCCCTTTTGTTTGAGGACTTCAAGTCTCCCCAGTCCTGGGAAGCCCAAGCCCACGAGGAAGGGACAGGTGGCATTTTTTTCTGTAGGAGCCAGCCCTCTACCTGTCCCATCCCAAAAGGATTGTTCTCAACTAGCATCAGCCAAAATTCAGAAATCTTGTCCCCTGCCTCTTTGAATTTAACCAACCTCCAGAGATGCTTGGCTGAGAGGAAACAGCAGGAGAGTTACCCCTCTACGCTGCAGCTCAGAACCAGAGCTGTGTGAGGTCACATGTCATACCCCACCTCAGACCCTTCTCCAGATTCAAACAAAACCCTCCCTCCTCTCGATATATGATAACCAGCCTTGAACACTCAGGAATCTCTTGCATTTTGATTTTTTTTTAATGTTTTAGTTTTGCTAGCTGAGAAGAAAAATTCCTTTTAAAAGTCTGTAACTGCCATGCCCACACCAATAGGAAGATGGGTGAGGTCAAGTAGACCCTCTAAATAATGACCTTTTGTTCTTTTGTTACTAAGTTTCACTTTGTTCTTTTGTTACTAAGTTCACATTTTCCTGTCACTGCTGTAACAGGTAACTGAGGTCTGGAGACAGGCAGGTGGATTCTGTTTAAGGACCCTGAGATCTAGACTGGCAGGGTTCTGAGGTGTACTCTCAGGACACAAAGCACGCAAACACCTCAGGATTCCTGACAGCTACTGCTGCGACTCGCCTCCTGATTCTAAATGGAAGCACGGAGGGAGATGGGGAAGCAGCATGCAGCTAATTGAAGGTTTGGTTTAATTAGGCTTCAATTAAACAATGCTCTACTCCACACACCGGTGGCTCAACACCAGCTCCGAAGCTGCTCTCTGTGTAGGAGAGCACACTGAGCCTCACGTCCCCAGCACAGGAAACTCAATGGCAAAACAACCAAGGCCCACACTCTCGGGGGACAGGAAGGGAGCAGGAGGGGCAGTGGCATTGAGGGGAACACCCAAGCACCATCTCCCTCACCCCCAAACCAGCCAGGTTCCCTTCTGTTTTTACCTTGATGGCTTTTGCGGTTTCCAGTGACTGCTCAGGAGGGATTCCCACCTCCCTCTCCCTTAGCAGCTGTTGAATGAAATACGTAATATCTCTACCTGCAATTGGGATGTGTTTGATGCAGCTTCCAATTACATAACCTTCTGCCTGGAGAAGAGAGGAGAGAAGACGAGAGGAGGCAGGACAGCCACGTCACTAACCACAGTCCAGAGCCCGTGCACTCAGCAGGTCCCCACCCACCCCTTCCCAGATGTCCACCCTTCTGAGCACTGAACTAGCATTTAATGGCTCTCACTTATAAGGTTCAGTATCTCTGGTCTTTTTAAATGACAGCATCTGAAGTTCCATTAATATTTAAAATTCTGAATGACTCCAATAACCTGAATCTCCATAAGCAACCAAAATGTTTCCATTAGGAACATGTAGGCAACGACACAGAATTGGTCGTTTGTAAAAGGTGCTGCTGCCTGAGAGAGGAGCTAACCTGACAGTGAAGCTTTCCTCTACGTAGGCCGAACAGGCTTTGTCTGTGCACTGTCAAACCACCGATGAAGCTGCTCCTAACTCAAAGTTAGCAACTGTGGAAAAGCACAGAGGACGGTGATCCCCAAAAGCCTGGATCCCAACCCTGGGTCAGGGATCCTAACCTCCATCCCTAGTGTGGAGCAAATACCCTGAGGGCATTTACAGCGTCTATGAAATAAAACCCAGCAGGTCACACATGGGCTTTAAGGGCAGATATAAGGATTCAAGACATGGCCCTGTTCAGCACATTGAAAGTGATTCAAAGAAGCTAACCAGTCAGTGCTAGCTAAGACCAGTGCATCTTAGGATCTGGATGCTCCCTGATGCCTTTCTGAGCTACTAAAGGCATGTCTGTGAGGGGCCTGTGGGAGTCCACAATAACTCTGCCATCCACTAGCAGGAGTGCCTAGAGTCCACCTGCCCACAGCAGTGATGGGCCCAAAGTCCCCTCACTGACCTTCTGTTTGCACACACTTGCCATAGCAGCCATAAGCCTGGCCACCCATGCAGCTTGTCTGCAGCGACTCAGGTGTGGGGACACTGGTGATCAGTTTCACACACTAGCACTTTGTGGTCGCTGTGCTACAGGGCCAGGGGGAAAGAGAGGACATGAAGATGAACCACAGCTCCATGCTGGGTACACGCATGTGTGTGTGTGTGTGTGTGTGAGTGTGTACTGTGTGTGTGTGTGTGTGTGTACTGTGTGTGTACTCTGTGTGTGTGTGTGTGTGTACTGTGTGTGTACTCTGTGTGTGTGTGTGTGTGTGTACGGTGTGTGTACGGTGTGTGTACTCTGTGTGTGTGTGTGTACTGTGTGTGTGTACTCTGTGTGTGTGTGTGTGTGTGTGTGTACTACATCCATCAGCACAGGCACAGACAGAGCCATGCTAAGCTGTAAGGATCACCTCCCCAAGTCCTCCTGGGCTCCTCCCCCATGCTCCTAACTTCTAGACAAAACATTGGGCCTTTCTGCAAAGTACAACTATTTGTAAAATATTTTTAGAGAAACGGTATGTACAAGCAATTAAACATTAGCTTCTAACACATGGAATCTTCCCAATCACCCCGTGAGACCCATATACACCAATTCCTAAAGCCAGCATTAAGTCGGCTCCTCAGTGTGCTCCGCACCCAACAGCAGGACAGTCACCACCATGTCACTTTAGATCACACACCATGATTTTAGGTGACAATTTTTCATAGGATGTTTGACCATACAGAAAAGGTATCATTAAATGAATGTGCAAAATACAACTTTAGTATTATTTATACTGTTAGAACACAAACTAGACAGAAGATATTCTCTGTGCTTGTGCATGTGTGTTTTAACCAACACTTGAGAGGCTATGCAGTTCATAGTGTGATTGTCTAGATGGATTTATGAGTAATTTTGTTCTCTTAACTTTACCCAGATTATCAGTAACAAATTAATTTTTATAAATGGGAGAAGAATCTACAGTAATAAATTACAAAACCCTTTCTCTCTGGACTTGGGCTCTATGTGAAATGTCTTTTCTTCCTACCATACACTTTCTGAGTGACCCTTGACCCTGGGCGAAGGGAACAAGTGATAGAAGGGCCTCTGCTCACCCTGGCCCACAGTGTGGAGATGATGGAGAAGGGGTGCAGGCAGACCTGGGGCTCCAGCACTGGGAGCAAAGGCCCTCTGCTCTACAAGGCAGCACAGCAGTGAGAAAGCCAGAGGGGCAGCACCTCCTCCAGCAACTCCCACAGAGCCAGCCTCTGAGACGGCTCTGAAGGGTCCACTCCTCCCATGAAGAGGACACGTGGGCAGGGGTACAGGGTGACAGGGACCATAAAGCCTTTCATGACTTTAGCCTTTCAGCAGACACAAAGCAGCAAGAGAGGAAGTTCACCCGTCTTGCTTGGCTTTAGCCAAGTTGGGTTTTGTTTGTTTGTTTGTTTGTTTGGTGTGTATACACACACGACATGAAGGTAAAAGATGTTCAATTTTGTGAAGCTGGTTGACACGGGTCTCACGTATCCCGGGCTGGCCCTAAGCTCAGTATTAAGCCAAGGATGACCTTTCTCTTCTGAATCTCCTGCCTTCACCTTTCAAACGCTGGAATTACAGGCTTGTGCCACCCCACTCAGTTTTGGATTTTTTAATTCTCTTATTTGCATTTTAAATTTACATTTAGGAGGCTGGAGAAATGGCTCAGCGACTAAGGTCATGAACTGCTCTTGCTGCAGACTAAGCTCCGTTGCCAGCGCTGATATCGGACAGCAGACAAAATAACTCCAGTTCCAGGGGTTTCAATGCCTCTGGCCTCTTGGGGGAACCTGTATTCATGTGCACAAACCCATACAGAGACACAAACATCATTAAATAACTTTTTTTTCAAAACTTAAACTTATTTAAGGGCTGGTAAAATAGCTTAGCAGATAAGGGTGCTCGGCCTGAGTTTGATCCCTGGAGCTCACATGGTAGAGAGAAGTGAGGCCCACAAGCTCATATGACTACTACATATGATCATGGCATGCAACTCCATGCAAACACAGTATACACACACCCTCCAAGTAACAAAACCAAGCCACAGAACTTCATATAATTGATGTGTGTGTTTATAACGATGGGTAACATAAATAACTGTGGTTAACACCGTAACTATGGCTACTGAGAAAACCTGAAGGGGGATGATCATGACTGTCTGACTTTCTACTGACACTGTTGATTTTTTAAATAATTCCTTTAAGTCATCCCTTGGACCAAAGGAAAGATGAGAAAGCCTCCTGCATTGACTCCCCTAACGACTTAAAACCCAAAGGCGATAGCATAAGGAGCCCTGCAATCAAATGTGATTGTCACTCTTGAATTCATTCAGAGGCAAGAGCAAGTTCTCCTCAGCCCCAGATGAGCAGAGCCTGTCACTGACCCTCGACGTTGACATCAGAATGATGTCTAACTGCAGCAGCTCCAATGATGAGTGTCTTACTTAGGAATTCTATTACTGTGAAGACACCATGGCCATCGAAACTCTTATAAAGGGAAACATTGAATTGGGGTGGCTTACAGTTCAGAGGTTTAGTCCATTATTGTCATGATGGAAGCATGGTGGCCTGCAGGCAGACATGGTGCTGAAGAGGGAGCTGAGAGGTCTATATCTGGATCCTCAGGCAGCAGGAATAAATAGCCCAATAGGCCTGGCTTGAGCATCTGAAACCTCAAAGCCCACTCCCAGTGATGTACTTCCTCCAAAAGGCCACACCCCCTAACAGTGCCACTCCCTATGGACCATTTTCATTCAAGCCAGGACACTCACGTGACACTCGTGGGAATACAGCAGAATCCTGGCCAAAAAAAAAGCATGTGACTACATAATTTGCTCCATATTGCAAAAACAACAAAGGCACAAACATAGCCACTTTTTGAACTCTTTCTCACCTTCCTGAACTCTAAATTCGCATTGCCAAGGCTGGCATGGTGACATATACTTTGAATCCCAGCACTTGAGAGGCAGAGGCAGATAGATGTCTGTCAGTTCAAGCCAGCCAAGAAAATCCTATCTCACAATAAACAGAGAGAGAGAAAAAGAGAGAGAGAGAGAGAGAGAGAGAGAGAGAGAGAAAGAGAGAGAGAGAAAAAAAGAGAGGAAGAAAAAAAGAGAGGAAGAAAGAAAGAGAGAAAGAAAGAAAGAAAGAAAGAAAGAAAGAAAGAAAGAAAGAAAGAAAGAAAGAGAAAAAGAGAGGAAGAAAGAAAGAAGGAAGGAAAGAAAGGAAGGAAGGAAGGAAGGAAGGAAGGAAGGAAGGAAGGAAGGAAGGAAGGAAGGAAGGAAGGAGTCGGTCGGTCCCATAGCTGTTTCTACTACACCATGTAAAAGCTGGCATGTTACTTGAGTAGGCTGCGTTTTGATTTGCCTTTTCATTTCTTCTCTTACCCCAGGTCAGCTTAAACCTCAGAGAGTAAAATAAGAACCCCGTGCTTACCACCGGGATAACGTGGGTGACACCATCTCCACTGTCTATAACTATCCCCGTTAGTGTGCGTTCACCAACTTGCCGGGATGTCCAAGAGGCTGCCAGAGCCAGCACTGCCTAGAAAGAGAGACATTGATCAGCCACTGAAGAGAGGCATCACAACCAGGAAGATCAAAAGCCACTGCTCAGCTGGTCTCAGATCCTGCAGTGAACTCTTTCTTACTTAATAAATCTGAGAAACTTCCCTTTCCCGACCCCACATCTCCTACATTACAATTCTCACTCAGCTAACCTGCATGCCAGTTTTCACTTCAAATGAAGGAGTCAAGTTTTCAACAAGAACCTATAAAGTTTTACAAACAAAATCAATGAAGTGGAATCCCACTGCTAAATCATAAGGTTTAACTTCTAATCTGCTGGTGGTCCAAGCACAGCCACAAACACTACAAGGTAAGACACATGGAGCTGGGGCTTTTCTTTGCTTGTTTGTTTGTTTGTTCGGGAGTTTGTGGGTCAAGGCAAGGTCTCATGAAACCCAGGCTCACTGTGCAGCCAAGAATGGCCTAACTCCTGATCTTCCTGCCTCCAGCTACAGAGTATTAGGAATTCAGATGTGTGTCACCATACACAGTTTATTCCGGGCTTGGGATCAACCCCAGGGTTTATGCTGGGCAAGCACTCTCCCAGCCCGCATGGAGCTCTTCTCTCACGGATGATGAGGGCCGCCCCCCACCCAGAAACTCTCATCTGACAGATGCAAGACAGCAGTTCTCAGCCAAAGGCAACTCTCTCAAAAACAGAGCAGCTGGCCATGTCCGCTGCCATTGCCCACAGTCACAGTTTGTCAGAGGTGAGGAGGCGGTGTGTGTATGTGGGGGGCAAGGGGGCTGCTGCCCCACACTCTGCCATGCACAGGACACCCACAGCAAGGAACTGTCCAGCGAATGTCAGGCCAAGGCAGAACATAGGAATTCACTTTTAAAAAACATGACTGTTAGAGTGCAACACTCGCCTCACCCTGAGCAGCATATAAAAGGCCTTCTCAGCATTAACATCAATGTTCTGAGTTGATACACAGTTAAAGATATTTTGGTTTTGCAAAATGTTAGATTGACATTGTGGCCAGATACCAAATTATTTGGCTGTCCTTCATGTCATGGAGACTCTAAGTATGGCATGTGGATCATCTTAAGAACTAATAGTTATTGTGGGACATTGTGGAACACACTTGTCATCACATACTCAAAGAGGGTGAGACAGGGGGATCATCCTGACTTTGAGGCAACTGTAGGCTATAGTTCAAATAATAATAGTAAGTTTGGTGTTCCTGAGTACCTTCCTATTCTATACATTATAGGTATCCTGGGAGAGAAGAGAATGAATAGGTCTCAGCTGGGCAGTGTGGCTCATGCCTTTAATGCCAGCAGAGGCAGGCTGATCTCTGTAAGTTTGAGGCCAGCTTGGTCTACCGAGTGAGTTCCAGGTCAGTCATGGTTACACAGAGAAACCTTATCTCAAAAAAGACCAGGAGAAAAAATAATGATTCTAGATTCCCCTGTAAGAATGGTTGGAGCCTTTGCTGTGTCAAAAGGCACTATGACTGATCATGAGGAGACAACAGTACAGCACCTCCAAACTGCATCTCCCCTGGGACTCTTCTCTCTTAGAAGGAAGCAATATTAGACAGGAATCTTGGAAAGAGATGCATCTCAGTTACTCCTCAAAATTCCAACCAACTTCTTCATATACAACCACTAAAGCAACAATGAGACTGTAGGCCAAGAAAAAGCTTCAAGATGAGCCCTGAAGCCCCTGGGAGCTCAGGGCCTCTCCGAAGCCAGAGTGCACAGAACTAATGCAGCCGAATCCTAGGGTTCTCTAGAGACATTGACTTTGTTTTGGCTTGGTGTTTGTTTGTTTGTTTGTTTATTGTGTTTTTGAGACAGGATCTCACTCTGCAACTCAGACTTGCCTCAGAACACAAATCTATCCCAGGTTGACTTCTTGCCTTATCCCCCCATGTGGTAGTATGAGGCTTGAGACACCCTTCCCAGGTTACCTTGTTTTCCAATGGATTTTAGGATGTCTGTTCTTTTCACTTTCACTGTTATTAGGTTTGTTTTGTTTTTTCTTAACAGTGAGGCAAAGTAAGCGTGAGAAGTTTTTTTAAAAAAGGAAGGAAGGAAGGAAGGAAGGAAGGAAGGAAGGAAGGAAGGAAGGAAGGAAGGCCTCTACATCTCTATCTTGTCACCCAAATAAAAACACATGAGACTCTGCCTAGGAAATCTGTAGATCCAGACCAATCTCACTTCAGTGGTAGTTATGAGTGTCCAGCCAGACTGAGCACAAATGACCTTGATATTAGTGCTTCTTACACTGTCAGAATCACAAAGATAATGTGGGTGTTTTTCTTTAATTACCTGTACCGCAATGTAGAGTCCTGGTACATTAAATGATTCAAACATGATTTCTGCAAGGTACTCTCTGTTTTCTGGTGTGTTCAGTGGCGGTTCTGTCTGTAAGAAAACATTAACTACATCAGAGTTAATAAAAAGGCTAACCTACAGATACATTGGCCAGAGTATTCTAGAACTCCCTAGTTGCCAAGAGGGTCCTCACTGAAGGTGACTAGTTAAGGGCGCCTACTGTGGGTCTTCAAAGCTTTGACAAGGTACAGTGAAGGCAGTATGGGGCTTCTGCTCTCATGACTCACCCAAAGGTCAAAGTTCAACAAGTCAAAGACAAGGAAGAGCTCCTTCATCACCTACATTACACCCAACCACCCTGAAACAAAGAACCCTGGTGCATAACACCAAAGGCAACAGAATACAGCCAAGAGTGAAGACTCAGGACGCTAGGCCCCGTGCCTGGACCAGAGACAGCTGAGCGCTCCAAAGAAGAGGCAATGGTCAGGCAGAAGCTTCCTCTCACCTGTCACTCACAGCAGCAGTGGCAGGCTCCGCCCACCACACTCCAGGTTGGCCGCCATGTTCCCCAGGCAGTGACGCCCTGGGCATACCAAGCCCACACTCACACATGCACTAAAAACAAATGCTAACATTCAATATTGTGTAAAAATACTAAAACAAAGAGAAAAGTAAATGAAACACAAATGGAAAACACACACACACACGGACAGACGGACCGACGGACAGACGGATGGACAGGAAGCAGCCCACGATACTCCAAACCTGAAATTCTGGGCACCAAGCTGATGTCACAGTGATCTTACATGACAGGTGTCAGTCAGTACACATGTACACTAAAAGTACAGTATAAAATCATCCTGGGGTTGTAAGTACAGATCCTTGTAAAGCCCAAATACATTTAGCATTTAGACCTCAGTCCTAAGCCCATGGAATCTCATTATGTATGTTCAAGTATTCCAAACTTCAAAAGCTTCTGGTTGCACACATTTTGAGGAGTAAGGGATAGTGGTTGTGCACATAGCATGACATGGAAAAAAGCAGATGAGACTCTTGAAAGATTCTCAGCAAGTCGTGAAGCCTTTTAAAAACAGTAACTACCATAAAATAGGATAAAAATCACCAAACAGCAGAAAAACTAAAACAAGGCGCTGTATTCTCCCAAAGCAATAAAGTTCTACATCTTATATTTATGTAAACTACAAAAATAAATGAAAATGGTCTAGGCCTTCTGGCAAAAAGTCCTTTATTCTGAACTCAAGTGGGGGTCCCCCATAGTCCATGCATTAAGGCCCTAAACCCACAAACCTGCCCTCCCTCTTTCCTTCCTTCCTCTCTTCCTCTCTCCTACCACCTGCCTCTCTGCCTCCCTTCTTCTTTACACATGTTAGCACAGGGAAGATGCCAAGCAAGAAGGCAGCATGGAAGGACCAGGAAAAGGGCCCTCGCCAGGAGCCGTCCCAGACAGTACCACCCTAGCCTTGAACCTGTAGCCTCCAAAACTATGAAAACTACATGCCTCTTGTTTGAACCACTTTGTCTGTGGTGTTGTCAAGGCAGCAGAGCACACCACTAACACTTCAAGTTAGAAAATAAAGCCTCTGGCTTCAGTATGGTCACTTTAACTCTGTGGTGCACAGAGTCTCCATGACACAAAGGACAGCCCAATAATATCTGGCCCCAATGTCAATCTAACGTTTTGCAAAACCAAAGTGTCTTTAACTGTGCATCAACTCAGAAAAATAATATTAATGCTGAGAAGGCCTTTTATATGCTGCTCAGGGTGAGGTAAGCTATAGACTGTATATAATCACAACACTGTTACTGCTTGAGAATCCCAAATTAAACCCTAATTATCTTTAAATAAAGAATGCTCAGAGAAAGCCTCCTCTCTGAGAACTAGCTTTCATAGTTTAAGAAGGTGCAATGCAAGCTGCCAAAGGAGGCTAGCAATTAGTAGTCCTACCTGACTGTGAAAATGCGATGAACCACAATAATGACCGGCCCTTCAAGACAGTCCTAAATAGTAGTTCTCAGACTTGCTGGTAACCAATCGGACCTAAGGCTTTCACAACAGCCTGGTACTGACCACCTAGCCCGCCTGCTGGGGTCAGAGAGGTCCTGGGTCTAGAGGAGAGCCTACTAACACAGCTTTATTAGACCAGCACACCTCCCAACAGCAATGGAAGCATTTATTCTTATACCCATAGGTAAGTGTAAATCTCGTCTGTGATGGCTACTCTCATGCCAATTTGACACACAAGCTATAGCCATCTGAAAGAAGAGAATCTTAATGGAGGAAAGGCTTCCATGAGACCCAGCTGTAAGGCATTTTATCAATTAGTGATCAGTGGGGGAGGGCCCAGCCCATTGTGGGTGGTGCCATCTCTACATTGGTAGGCCTGGATTCTGTAGGAAAGCAGGCTGAGCAAGCCAGGGGAAGCAAGCCAGTAAGCAGCATCCCTCCATGGCCTCTGCATCAGCTCCTGCCTCCAGGCTCCTGCCCAACTTGAGTTCCTGTCCTGACTTCCTTTGGTGATGAACAAACAGTGCTGTGGAAGTGTAAGCTGAATAAACCCTTTTCCTCCCCAACTTGCTTTTTTGATCATGGTGTTTCATCACAGCAATAGAAACCCTAAGACATCAGTCCTCTCTCAGAAGGTTGTCTTTGTAGGAGACAGAGACCACCACAGAAAACCACAACTAGTCAAAATACAATGAATATCAGGTCATGAGGTGCCCAGCTGCAACAAATACAACCTAAGGCTCAGGGAGCATGAGAGAAGACAGGATAGAAAGATTGTTAGGGTCCAGGAGGTCTGCTTTGAGACTACAAAGCAATCTCCTAGGAATGACAGGGAAAGCTTTTCACCCATGGTACTGAAACATAACCAACAAGACCAATACACATGCCGAAGTGGAAGGCCACGGCGCTCTACCCTAGACATCAGCCAACTGCAGCTGAGGGAGAGCACTGCTGAGGGAGAAACAATTAGACTTTCCCAAGGATGAGACCCAGGAAATAATCAAACTCAGGGGCGAAATCAACCAAGTGGAAACAAGAAGAACTATTCAAAGAATCAACCAAAGGAGGAGCTGGTTCTCTGAGAAAATCAACAAGATAGATAAACCCTTAGCCAGACTCACTAGAGGGCACAGGGACAGCATCCTAATTAACAAAATCAGAAATGAAAAGGGAGACATAACAACAGATCCTGAAGAAATCCAAAACGCCATCAGATCTTTCTACAAAAGGCTATACTCAACAAAACTGGAAAACCTGGACGAAATGGACAAATTTCTAGACAGATACCAGGTACCAAAGTTAAATCAGGATCAAGTTAACGATCTAAACAGTCCCATTTCCCCTAAAGAAATAGAAGCAGTCATTAAAGTCTCCCAACCAATAAAACCCCAGGACCAGATGGGTTTAGTGCAGAGTTCTATCAGACCTTCAAAGAAGGTCTAATCCCAGTTCTTAACAAACTATTCCACAAAATAGAAACAGAAGCTACTCTACCCAACTCATTCTATGAAGCCACAATTACTCTGATACCTAAACCACAGAAAGATCCCACAAAGATAGAGAACTTCAGACCAATTTCCCTTTTGAATATCGATGCAAAAATACTCAATAAAATTATCGCTAACCGAATCCAAGAACACATTAAAACAATCATCCATCCTGACCAAGTAGGTTTTATTCCAGGGATGCTGGGATGGTTTAATATACGAAAATACATCAACGTAATCCATTATATACACAAACTCAAAGACAAAAACCACATGAACATTTCCTTAGATGCAGAGAAAGCATTTGCCAAAATCCAACACCCATTCATGATAAAAGTCTTGGAAAGATCAGGAATTCAAGGCCCATACCTAAACATGATAAAAGCAATCTACAGCAAACCAGTAGCCAACATCAAAGTAAATGGTGAGAAGCTGGAAGAAATCCCACTAAAATCAGGGACTAGAAAAGGCTACCCACTTTCTCCCTACCTATTCAACATTTTACTTGAAGTCCTAGCCAGAGCAATTAGACAACAAAAGGAGATCAAGGGGATACAAATCGGAAAAGAAGAAGTCAAAATATCACTTTTTGCAGATGATATGATAGTATATAATAAGTGACCCTAAAAATTCCACCAGAGAACTCCTAAACCTGATAAACAGCTTCAGTATAGTAGCTGGATATAAAATTAACTCAAATAAGTCAATGGCCTTTCTCTACACAAAGAATAAACAGGCTGAGAAAGAAATTAGGGAAACAACACCTTTCTCAATAGTCACAAATAATATAAAATACCTTGGTATGACTCTAACTAAGGAAGTGAAAGATCTGTATGATAAGAACTTCAAGTCTCTGAAGAAAGAAATTAAAGAAGATCTCAGAAGATGGAAAGATCTCCCATGCTCATGGATTGGCAGGATCAACATTGTAAAAATGGCTATCTTGCCAAAAGCAATCTACAGATTCAATGCAATCCCCATCAAAATTCCAACTCAATTCTTCAAGGAATTAGAAAGAGCAATCTACAAATTCATCTGGAAAAACAAAAAGCCTAGGATAGCAAAAACTCTTCTCAAGGATAAAAGAACCTCTGGAGGAATCACCATGCCTGACCTAAAGCTGTCCTACAGAGCAATTGTGATAAAAAAAAAACTGCATGGTACTGGTATAGCGATAGACAAGTAGACCAATGGAATAGAATTGAAGACCCAGAAATGAACCCACACACCTATGGTCACTTGATCTTTGACAAGGGAGCTAATACCAGCCAGTGGAAAAAAGACAGCATTTTCAACAAATGGTGCTGGCACAACTGGTGGTTATCATGTAGAAGAATGTGAATTGATCCATTCCTATCTCCTTGTACTAAGGTCAAATCTAAGTGGATCAAGGAACTCCACATAAAACCAGAGACACTGAAACTTATAGAGGAGGAAGTGGGGAAAAGCCTCGAAGATATGGGCACAGGGGAAAAATTCCTAAACAGAACAGCAATGGCTTGTGCTGTAAGATCGAGAATTGACAAATGGGACCTCATAAAACTGCAAAGCTTCTGTAAGGCAAAAGACACTGTGAGTAAGACAAAAAGGCCACCAACAGATTGGGAAAGGATCTTTACCCATCCTAAGTCAGATAAGGGACTAATATCCAATATATACAAAGAGCTCAAGAAGGTGGACTCCAGAAAAATCAAATAACCCCATTAAAAATGGGGCTCAGAGCTAAACAAAGAATTCTCACCTGAGGAATAACGAATGGCTGAGAAGCATCTGAAAAAATGTTCAGCATCCTTAATCATCAGGAAAATGCAAATAAAAACAACCCTGATATTCCATCTCACACAGTCAGAATGGCTAAGATCAAAAATTCAGGTGACAGCAGATGCTGGCGAGGATGTGGACAAAGAGGAACACTCCTTCATTGTTGATGGGATTGCAAGCTTGTACATCCATTCTGGAAAATCAGTCTGGTGGTCAGAAAATTGGACATAGTACTACCAGGGTATCCCGCAATACCTCTCCTCGGCATATATCCAGAAGATGTTCCAACTGGTAAGAAAGACACATGCTCCACTATGTTCATAACAGCCTTATTTATAATAGCCAGAAGCTGGAAAGAACCCAGATGCCCCTCAACAGAGGAATGAATACAGAAAATGTGGTACATTTACACAATGGAGTACTACTCAGCTATTAAAAAGAATGAATTTATGAAATTCCTAGGGAAATGGTTATACCTGGAGGGCATCATCCTGAGTGAGGTAACCCAATCAAAAAAAGAACTCAAATGATATGTACTCACTAATAAGTGGATATTAGCCCAGAAACTTAGAATACCCAAGATATAAGTTACAATTTGCAAAACACATGAAACTCAAGAAGAACGAAGACCAAAGTGTGGACACTTTGCCCCTTCTGAGAATTGGGAACAAAACACCCATGGAAGGAGTTACTGAGACAAAGTTTGGAGCTGTGACGAAAGGATGGACCATCTAGAGACTGCCATATCCAGGGATCCATCCCATAATCAGCCGCCAAACGCTGACACCATTGCATACACTAGCAAGATTTTGCTAAAAGGACCCTGATACAGCTGTCTCTTGTGAGACAATGCCGGGGCCTAGCAAACACAGAAGTGGATGCTCACAGTCAGATAGTGGATGGATCACAGGGCCCCCAATGGAGGAACTAGAGAAAGTACCCAAGGAGCTGAAGGGATCTGCAACCCTATAGGTGGAACAACATTATGAACTAACCAGTACCCCGGAGCTCGTGTCTCTAGCTGCATATGTATCAAAAGATGGCCTAGTAGGCATCAGTGGAAAGAGCGCAATTGGTCATGCAAACTTTATATGCCTCAGTACAGGGGAATGCCAGGGCCAAAAAGTGAGAGTGGGTGGATAGGGGAGTGGGGGGGTGGGTATGGGGGACTTTTGGGATAGCATTGGAAATATAAATGTGGAAAATACCTAATGAAAAATATTTAAAAAGGAAAAAAAAGCTATTTCTCTCTTGCCCTTTTGGGCTATTCCCTTCTCCCTCCCGTCCCTATTCCCTTCCCCCTCTCTCCACGTGTTCATGGCCCGCCTCTACTTCTCTACTCTCTACCTCTCTCTGCCTTTTTCTGCCACTGCTACCCTCTTGACTCCCCTCCCCTTGCCCTAAATAAACTCTATTCTATACTATAAAAAAAAAAGGAAAAAAAAAAGAAAATCAATCCATCCTTATATGACTTCATAAAAAAAGAGAACCTCTCTCTCTCTCTCTCTCTCTCTCTCTCTCTCTCTCTCTCTCTCTCTCTCTCTCTCTCTCTCTCTCTCTCTCTCTCTCTCTCTCTCTCTCTCTCTCTCTCTCTCTCTCTCTCCTCTCTCCTCTCTCCTCTCTCCTCTCTCTCTCTCTCTCTCTCTCTCTCTCTCTCTCTCTCTCTCTCTCTCTCTCTCTCACACACACACACACACACAGGGTGGATAACATCTGAAGCACAATGCCCAAGGCTGCAGGAGGGAGCACACAGAGTGGCTGCTTGTCATCTCCTACTCTCCCACACTCACTATCAACAGCCCCAGCACAGCACAGCACAGCACAGCACAGCACAGCACAGCACAGCACAGCACAGCACAGCACAGCACACAGCTCCACCTCCTGCCACCACAGAGTGGCCCCAGTCTCCCTTCTTCCCTTCCCATCTCATGCTGCACCCACCCCATCTCAATGCTTTACTTGGCTCCTTGACTTGTTCTTTCTTTTTGAGTTATATTCATAAAGTCTGAAAGATGTTTTCTAAAGTTACAACTTGATTTCCGCTCAATGCCACAGCGATCAGGCCAGTAGCACATGACTGTGATCTCAATTGTTCGGAAGGCTGAGGCAGGAGGATCACAATTTTGAGGCCTGATAAGGTTTCAGAAAAAGAGAGTTCATGCCCACACTCAGCAACTTTAGACCCTGCTTCAGAATGTGAAAAAAGCAGAGACACAGTAGGCACCAGGGGCACGGTAGGCAATAAGGAGAGACACAGTGGGCACCAGGAGCGTTGTGGGCACTACAGAGAGACACAGTAGGCACCAAGGGCACAGTGGGCACTAAGGAGAGACACGGTGGGCACCAGGGGCACGATGGGCACTAAGAAGAGACACAGTGGGCACCAGGAGTATGGTGGGCACTAAGGAGAGACACGGTGGGCACCAGGAGCGCGTTGGGCACTAAGGAGAGACACAGTGGGCACCAGGGGCAGGGTGGCCACTAAGGAGAGACACGGTGGGCACCAGGAGTATGGTGGGCACTAAGGAGAGACACAGTGAGCACCAGTGGTGCAGTGGGCACTAAGGAGAGACACGGTGGGCACCAGGGGCAGGATGGGCACTAAGGAGAGACACAGTGAGCATCAGGGTTGCGGTGGCACTAAGGAGAGACACGGTGGGCACCAGGAGTACGGTGGGCACTAAGGAGAGACACAGTGGGCACCAGGAGTATGGTGGGCACTAAGGAAAGACACAGTGAGCACCAGGGGCATGGTGGGCACTAAGGAGAGACACAGTGGGCACCAGGGGCACGGTGGGCACTAAGGAGAGACACAGTAGGCACCAGGGGCAGGGTGGCCACAAAGGAGAGACACAGTGGGCACCAGGGCGTGGTAGGCACTAAGAAGAGATACAGTGGGCACCAGGTGCGCGGTGGGCACTAAGGAGAGACACAGTGAGCACCAGGGATGTGGTGGGCACTAAGGAGAGACACAGTGAGCACCAGGGTTGCAGTGGCACTAAGGAGAGACACGGTGGGCACCAGGAGTATGGTGGGCACTAAGGAGAGACACAGTGGGCACCAGGAGTACGGTGGGCACTAAGGAGAGACACAGTGAGCACCAGGGGCATGGTGGGCACTAAGGAGAGACACAGTGGGCACCAGGGGCACGGTGGGCACTAAGGAGAGACACAGTAGGCACCAGGAGCACAGTGGGCACTAAGGAGAGACATGGTGGGCACCAGGAGTACGGTGGGCACTAAGGAAAGACACAGTGGGCACCAGGGGCATGGTGGGCACTAAGGAGAGACACAGTGGGTACCAGGAGTATGGTGGGCACTAAGTAGAGACACAGTGGGCACCAGGGGCAGGGGGGCACTAAGGAGAGACACAGTGGGCACCAGGAGTATGGTGGGCACTAAGTAGAGACAGAGTGGGCACCAGGGGCAGGGGGGCACTAAGGAGAGACACAGTGGGCACCAGGGGCATGGTGGGCACTAAGGAGAGACACAGTGGGCACCAGGGACGTGGTGGGCACTAAGGAGAGATACGGTGGGCACCATGGGCACGTTTGGCACTAAGGAGAGACACAGTGAGCACCAGGGGCAGGGTGGGCACTAAGGAGAGACAAAGTCAGCACCAGGAGCATGGTGGGCACTAAGGAGAGACACAGTGGGCACCAGGAGTATGGTGGGCACTAAGGAGAGACACAGTGGGCACCAGGAGTATGGTGGGCACTAAGGAGAGACACAGTAGGCACCAGGGGCACAGTGGGCACTAAGGAGAGACACAGTGGGCATCAGGGTCATGGTGGACACTAAGGAGAGACACAGTGGGCTCCAGGAGTATGGTGGGCACTAAGGAGAGACACAGTGGGCACCAGGAGCACGGTGGGCAATAAGGAGAGACACAGTGGGCACCAGGAGTATGGTGGGCACTAAGGAGAGACACAGTTGGCACCAGGGGCAGAGTGGGCATTAAGGAGATACACAGTGGGCACGAGGTGTGTGGTGGGCACTAAGGAGAGACACAGTGGGCTCCAGTAGTATGGTGGGCACTAAGGAGAGACACAGTGGGCACCAGGGGCACGGTGGGCACTAAGGAGAGACACAGTGGGCACCAGGAGCATGGTGGGCACTAAGGAGAGACACAGTGGGCACCAGGAGTATGGTGGGTACTAAGGAGAGACACAGTTGGCACCAGGGGCAGGGTGGCCACTAAGTAGAGACACAGTGAGCACCAGGGGTGCTGTGGGGACTAAGGAGAGACACAGTGGGCACCAGGAGCATGGTGGCCACTAAGGAGAGACACAGTGGGCACCAGGATTATGGTGGGCACTAAGGAGAGACACAGTGGGCACCAGGGGCAGGGTGGCCACTAAGGAGAGACACAGTGGGCACCAGGGAAGCGGTGGGCACTAAGGAGAGACACAGTGGGCACCAGGAGCATGGTGGCCACTAAGGAGAGACACAGTGGGCACCAGGATTATGGTGGGCACTAAGTAGAGACACAGTGAGCACCAGGGGTGTGGTGGGCACTAAGGAGAGACACGGTGGGCACCAGGGGCAGGGTGAGCACTAAAGAGAGACACAGTGAGCACCAAGGGTGCGGTGGGCACTAAGGAGAGACTCGGTGGGCACCAGGGGCACGGTGGGCACTAAGGAGAGACACAGTGGGCACCAGGAGTACGGTGGGCACTAAGGATAGACACAGTGGGCACCAGGGGTGTGGTGGGCACTAAGGAGAGACACGGTGGGCACCAGGGGCAGGGTGAGCACTAAGGAGAGACACAGTGAGCACCAGTGGTGCGGTGGGCACTAAGGAGAGACACAGTGGGCACCAGGGGCATCGTGGGCACTAAGGAGAGACACAGTGGGTACCAGGAGCACAGTGGGCACTAAGGAGAGACGCAGTGGGCACCAGGAGTATGGTGGGCACTAAGGAGAGACACAGTGGGCACCAGGGGCACAGTGGGCACTAAGGAGAGACACAGTGGGCACCAGGAGCATGGTGGGCACTGAGAGACACAGTGGGCACCAGGAGTATGGTGGGTACTAAGGAGAGACACAATAGGCACCAGGGGCAGGGTGGGCGTTAAGGAGAGACACAGTGGGCACCTGGGGCACGGTGGCCACTAAGTAGAGACACAGTGAGCACCAGGGGTGCTGTGGGCACTAAGGAGAGACACAGTGGGCACCAGGAGCATGGTGGCCACTAAGGAGAGACACAGTGGGCACCAGGATTATGGTGGGCACTAAGGAGAGACACAGTGGGCACCAGGGGCAGGGTGGCCACTAAGGAGAGACACAGTGGGCACCAGGGAAGCGGTGGGCACTAAGGAGAGACACAGTGGGCACCAGGGCATGTTGGGCACTAAGAAGAGATACAGTGGGCACCAGGTGCGTGGTGGGCACTAAGTAGAGACACAGTGAGCACCAGGGGTGTGGTGGGCACTAAGGAGAGACACGGTGGGCACCAGGGGCAGGGTGAGCACTAAAGAGAAACACAGTGAGCACCAGGGGTGCGGTGGGCACTAAGGAGAGACTCGGTGGGCACCAGGGGCACGGTGGGCACTAAGGAGAGACACAGTGGGCACCAGGAGTACGGTGGGCACTAAGGATAGACACAGTGGGCACCAGGGGTGTGGTGGGCACTAAGGAGAGACACGGTGGGCACCAGGGGCAGGGTGAGCACTAAGGAGAGACACAGTGAGCACCAGTGGTGCGGTGGGCACTAAGGAGAGACACAGTGGGCACCAGGGGCATCGTGGGCACTAAGGAGAGACACAGTGGGTACCAGGAGCACAGTGGGCACTAAGGAGAGACACAGTGGGCACCAGGAGTATGGTGGGCACTAAGGAGAGACACAGTGGGCACCAGGGGCACGGTGGGCACTACAGAGAGACACAGTGGGCACCAGTGGCATAGTGGGCACTAAGGAGAGACACAGTGGGAAGCGGTGGGCACTAAGGAGAGACACAGGGGCACCAGGTGCGCAGTGGGCACTAAGGAGATTCAGTGGGCACCAGGGGCACGGTGGGCACTAAGGAGAGACACAGTGGGCAGTAGGGGCGTGGTGGACACTAAGCGAGACACTAAGGAGAGACACAGGGGCACCACGTGCGCAGTGGGCACTAAGGAGAGTCAGTGGGCACCAGGGGCAGGGTGGGCACTAAGGAGAGACACAGTGGGCACCAGGGGCACAGTGGGCATTAAGGAGAGATACAGTGGGCACCAGGGGTGCAGTGGGTACAAAGGAGAGACACAGTGGGCACCAGGGGCAGGGTGGGCACTAAGGAGAGATACAGTGGGCACCAGGGGTGCGGTGGGCACTAAGGAGAGACACAGTGGGCACCAGGGGCAGGGTGGGCACTAAGGAAAGACACAGTGGGCAACAGGGAAGCGGTGGGCACTAAGGAGAGACACAGTGGGCACCACAGGCTGGGTGGGCACTAAGGAGAGACACAGTGGGCACCAGGTGCGCAGTGGGCACTAAGGAGAGTCAGTGGGCACCAGGGGCACGGTGGGCACTAAGGAGAGACACAGTGGGCAGTAGGGGCGTGGTGGACACTAAGGAGAGACACAGTGGGCACTAGGGGTATACCCAGGTGGTGGAGAGCTTGCCATGCAAACCTCAAAGCCTAAGGATTAATTCCTAGAACAAACAAAGAAAAGAAAAACCAGCAAACCTCTTTAAAGCAGGATTCTGGCAAATGTGGTGGCTAGTGGCTCACACTCCTAATCTCAACACCTGGAGACTGAGGCAGCAGGACTGCCATGAATTAAAGACAGCCTGTGCTACATAGTGAGTCCCGGGACAGTCTAGGCTACAGAATGCCTCAAAACACCCAGTTTTATGTTAAGGTCTGGTCAGTTCAGTGTTAGGGACAAGCACAGGACCCCTATCTGCCACCAGCTCAGTTCACAGGCCAGTGTGCGTCTAAATCATCAGAAAACATGCTGTCCCTGAAAAAATGTTCAACATCCTTAATCATCAGGGAAATGCAAATCAAAACAACCCTGAGATTCCACCTCACACCAGTCAGAATGGCTAAGATCAAAAATTCAGGTGACAGCAGATGCTGGCGAGGATGTGGAGAAAGAGGAACACTCTTCCATTGTTGGTGGGATTGCAAGCTTGCACAACCACTCTGGAAATCAGTCTGGTGGTTCCTTAGAAAATTGGACATAGTACTACCGGAGGATCCAGCAATACCTCTCCTGGGCATATATCCAGGAGATGTCCCAACCGGTAAGAAGGACACATGCTCCACTATGTTCATAGCAGCCTTATTTATAATAGCCAGAAGCTGGAAAGAACCCAGATGCCCCTCAACAGAGGAAAGGATACAGAAAATGTGGTACATTTACACAATGGAGTACTACTCAGCTATTAAAAAGAATGAATTAATGAAATTCCTAGCCAAATGGATGGACCTGGAGGGCATCATCCTGAGTGAGGTAACACAATCACAAAGGAACTCACACAATATGTACTCACTGATAAGTGGATATTAGCCCAAAAGTTAGGATACCCAAGATATAAGATACAGTTTGCTAAACACATGAAACTCAAGAAGAATGAAGACTGAAGTGTGGACACTATGCCCCTCCTTAGAATTGGGAACAGAACACCCATGGAAGGAGTTACAGAGACAAAGTTTGGAGCTGTGACGAAAGGACAGACCATCTAGAGACTGCCATATCCAGGGATCCACCCCATAATCAGCTCCCAAACGCTGACACCATTGCATACACTAGCAAGATTTTGCTGAAAGGACCCAGATATAGCTGTCTCTTGTGAGACTATGCCGGGGCCTGGCAAACACAGAAGTGGATGCTCACAGTCAGCTAGTGGATGGATCACAGGGCCCCCAATGGAGGAGCTGGAGAAAGTACCGAAGGAGCTGAAGGGATCCGCAACCCTATAGGTGGAACAACAATATGAACTAACCAGTACCCTGGAGCTCTTGACTCTAGCTGCATATGTATCAAAAGATGGCCTAGTCGGCCATCACTGGAAAGAGAGGCCCATTGGACATGCAAACTTTATATGCCCCAGTACAGGGGAACGCCAGGGCCAAAAAAATGGGAATGGGTGGGTAGTGAAGTGGGGGGGGGGTATGGGGGACTTTTGGGATAGCATTGGAAATGTAATTGAGGAAAAGATGTAATAAAAAAATATTAAAAAAAAAAAAAAAGAAAAAGAAAACATGCTATTACCAGCTCGTTCTTGCTCTGAACCCTCCAATGACTAGATACAACACAAAGGACAGTCCTGTGGGCTCCTAACAGGCTGGTGATATGAGTCACTTAGGGCTTATATACACTAAACCCCAAGTCCTCACCTAAAAAGCAGTTAGATGTCTCCCCTCCCTCCTGCAACCACTTCCCTCCTCCCAACCCCACCCACTGATGGGGAAGAACACAAGGCTGGGAGATAGCTCTGTTGGTGAAGTGCCTGCTACCTTTGTCCTGAGTTCACACCCCCTGCACTCACGTAAAAGGTCAGGAATATTAGCAAACACACCTGTGAGAGGCAAGGCAGAAGGACCCACGTGGCTTGCTGGACAGACAGTATAGCCAGAGAGGAAAGCTCTGCCTCAAAAAGTAAAGCAGAGTCAGCACAATGGCTCTGCACTCTCCTCAAAGACCAAACCCTGAGTTTTTAGAATCTACACAGTAAAAGAGAGACCCGACCCGGTAATCTGTGTTCTGTTGCACACCTGCATACCACAGCACACACATACCCTACCACCACCACACAAAATCTGTAAGTGTCATTTTTTTACTATAAAAATGAGGTGGAAGGGCTACAAAGTTATCTTAATGGTTAAGACCTTAGAGAGGACCTAAGTTTGATCCCAGCACACTTGTCTGACAGCTTACAATGTTTGTAACCCTAACTCCAGGGGACCCAAAGCCCCCTTCTGGGCTCTGTGGGCACCTGCACATATGTGGAAAACACGCATACACACACATATACCTGGAAGAAACAGGAAATTCCCAAAGTCACGTTCAACACTTGCAGATTCATAGTGCAGTGTGTGCAGTATGATCTACTTTGTATTTGTTGAAATGGATTTGAATATTTTTAAAATTCACCATGGGTACCTATTTTTGGCAAATGGACTTTTCTAGGTTCACATGAAACTCCACCTCCGTTTCTTCCTAGAAACTGATTGTTTTTCCCATTTATATATATGCTAAATCAGGGAAGGGTGTGCATGTGTGAGAGAGATGGGGGGAGGGGAGGAAGAGGACCAAGAGGAGGACCAGGAGGAAATTAGAGGCAGAGACAGGAGAGAACAAAATCTTTCTGTCTGTCTGTCTGTCTGTCTGTCTGTCTGTCTGTCTCTCTCTCTCTCTCTCTTTCTAGGAAAAGTGTCCTGTGACATGCACTGCACTCACTCCACAAGCCTTAGGTCAGATCCCCTTTAGGCAGAGGCAGAGAAGAGCCCTGGCACAGTAAGCTGAAGCAGGCAGAAGGCAGCAGTTGGAGTGGTACCAGGCCCTAAAATCCTGTCCAACAGGTAGTCAGTGATAAGCAGGAGCAGGGAAAGCACCAAGCCCAGCATGCAGAGTCTGAGACAAAGGAACTCATGCTGTCAGTCCCCTGGCCTCCTTTAGTCACTATAACCACTCCAGGGAGGAAATACAAAGGCCTGTAAGACACAGAAGCCATGCCTGACAATCCCACCTAAGGGGCAGCTCAGAGCACCCTCAAAGACTGCCTTGACAGACATTAACTCTGTAGACTCCTTAACTATTAACCTTGTAGTTACCACCTTCTAAGCCAGACAACTCTAAAGAGTGTGTATGGGAAAAAAATGAAAATCATTATAACTGAATTTGGAACCATTTAACAATATACTTGCACAGAAAAATTCAAAGCTAATTCATGTGAGTTTTAATATGCAGCTTATGTTGTACAGAGTTTCTGTTTACTAAGCAAGCATATTATACCTTAGGCTACCTTTAATGTAAAAGGACTGCTCCATGGAAGGAAACATTGTGTTAAATAGAACAATGAGATCTCAGAGATCCCAGGAGATATTTCTTCTCATTTCTCTATGCAGTTGTTGTTTGACAGGACACTTACATACCATCATCAGAGCCTGTAACTCAGATCAGTTCCCTCCTACAATAGAACCTAAACACTGGAAAGTGATCTCATGGCTGGGGTTCCTCTGCGATAACAGAATAATAGTCACAGCGTCCACTCCTGAGGACACTGCAGGACATAAGAGCTTTCCTCCCAAGCCTCCCTCTCTGGACCTTATGCTTGAGGTTACAGTATTCACCCCTCCTCCCAGTCTAAGAGACCCACAGACAGCTCAGGCACACAGGGCAAAACCACCGGAAAGGTTCCTAAGCTTAGGAAAGCTGCAGGGAAAGTTTCCCTTCTACTACTGAGCAGAAATAGGGAAAGACTCTGAAGTAGCAACACAGGAAGTTGGAAAGCTGTCCTGAGGCACCAGAGAGCCAACAGAAGAGGCCACACTAAAAGCTGGGTTCATCCTGAAGCTGATGGTCCGAGGAGCCCCAGGCAGCCGGACTTTGCCCTTCTTGGTCTGCAAGATGCTAAGCCTTGTAGGATCTTGATATTCTTCTTGCACTTTCTGGTATTTGCCCCTAAAAGCAGCCTGATTCATGCCAAAGTCTTTAGGAGGATTCTGCATTTAAAAAAGGAAATCTAAGTACTTTGGAACTCTCAGGAGTGTATTTCTCTTGGTTCCAACTACTCACCATTAAAAAGTAATGGTCCTCAGGCTCAGCACGAAGATACTTAAAGACCACTTGTTCCATGAACCTTTCCATAAGATCCCAGTCTTCAACAGGCCATGTCATATAGGCCACTGGAGCAAAAAGGGCAGAAGCAGCAGTGTCACCAAAGGAACATAGAGGAGGCTGTGTGCTCCCACAGAATGAAGGCCTTCTGGGGGGCAGCTCCCATTGACAAAAACATAAGCAACATACATGTATTTACAGCAGTGCCTCTCAGTACATGGAACTACCTGATGGCCGTGGCAGACCCATCTACCATGCAACTCCCTCTGGTCCTTCTGTGTTTACTGAAGACAAAGCGGCTTTGCTGGTGATGAGGTGGAGAAAAGGACACTTCGTGCACTGTTGGTGGACTGTAAAGTGGCAGAACTATTACAGAAGTCAGTGTGAAGGTTCCCAATAAGAACTAAACACAGAACTGCGGTATAGACCAGGGCTACAACTGAAGGACTCCAAGTCAATAAACTTCGGAGATAGATGCATGGCAATGGTGACCACTGTGTATTCACAGGAGCCAAGGAACGGGACCCAGCTAGATGTCTGTCAAAAGTGGATGAATTCCTTTTCAATGTAATATTGATACACAATGGAATCTTATCTAGCCATTAAAAAATGAAATCAAGGGGTTGGAGAGATGGCTCAGCAGTTAAGAGCACTGACTGCTATTCCAGAGGTCCTGAGTTCAAATCCCAGCAACCACA